>NC_056725.1:422837297-422889797 GCF_019279795.1 Protopterus annectens
AAAGTGTTTAGATGTAACAATGTGATATTATATCAAGTCAAATTGAAAGTGCAACAGAGACAAGTTATGAAAGTTGCCCTTGCTCATTTCATAGTAAATGTCTGGATGATTTGGATATTGCAAACAGTTAAGAAATCCATGTTCTCACATAATATTAAATAAAAAATGCAAACACTGAAGGTGTATTCCTGCCTTTCTTTCTGTATGGTACTTCATTCCCTTATCTATGTTTTCTTAATAGCAGTTTTATCCCTGTCTTATTGCATATGTTATCTTTATCAATGCTTAAAGTACTCCTTGAATATGAACATCATTTCATACTAAGGGTCAGTAACTGTGGTCAATAAAGCCAGCATTTGAATGTTATAAATGCCACTCTCCTTTAGCACTGAGTGTACTTTCAGACTTTTTGATAAAAGTCTCTTTGCCCTGACACATCCTCTGTAAGTGTACATCAAGCAGGTGAGACTGTGAAAGCTGATTGTTCCTGAAGTCAAAATAATCATACACACCTGCAAGGCATTAACAGGGAGCACTTCTCAATGCTCATCCTTGCATTGTTAGGTTACTTGCATGCAATCAAGTAGGTTTAAATAAACTCCACCTGCAGAGATGAATATCCACAGACAAAATATTGATTTTTTAAGCACTTTTGTTCTAATTTGGTTTAAGTGTGGTGTAAGCCATTGCAAGTTTCTATTGGTCTGATTGGATCATTTGACCTTTTTGGAGGGTTATTTAAATACTATTGATTCAGTTTAGATTTTTTTCTGATAAAGTTCTAATGAAATTAAAGAACAAAAGTGCTTAAAAATTCAGTCTTTTGTTATTGGGTATTCATAGCTGCCGGTGGAGTTTGTTTGCGTCTTCAGTTTTTAGTTTTGAGTTGGTGGTGCAGTGTTTTACTCATGAAGGTTCTTAAACCATGTTTATATTCCCTACACTCAGTGCAGATTACGGTATTCAAGATTGCTAATGATTTAAATCCTCATTTACAAACTCACCATGCTCAAAGGGCTGACTTTGCACTAAATAAAGGTAATCATGTAGCTAATGTTGTTTTGATACAGAGAGCTCAAAACTGCAAAAAAAAAAAAAAAAAAAAAAAAAAAAACAACTTTTGGAGAATAATCTATTCTGTACACTGTTGTATTGTCAAGATATGTTGCTATTTTGTACCTAATGCATTTAGTTTAACAGTAAAAGGGGAACTGTGCTGACCACTGAAAAGCATTTTTTTATTTTAATTGTTTGTTTTCTTTACTTGTTTCTTTTTGCATAGTTATGTTTCGATTACAAAAAATATGCTACAAAATGCTACATGGCCTTCTTTTTAATTTGCATTTCATTTGATGTTTGCAAAGTTACTGCAGATAAGTGTATTCTATCTTTGTAGGAAGGTGTGGCATTTTTACCAGTATTAGGATAAAAAGAAAAAAGTGTGCTCTTTGTAGATTTCTACCTGACTGCCCTCCACAGCAGTGGAGATGGCACTTATAATAGTATTGTTGAACATTTCTAATACTACATTTTTAATTGTTATTGTTAATGTTGCAATGTATTACACAGTTAAACTGTGCGTTATCTGCATTACAGAAATATTATAGACTGTTGATGATATTTCATTTAGAAATTTGGAGGGGTCCTAATGTGTGAGTAGCCATAGGAGGTGTTACCTTTTAAATTGTTCGGTGTATGCTGGATGCAAACAGTCACACAGAACTGAGCTCACAGCCATCTAGTCTGTGTATTATATATTTAATTTTTGTGTCTGTTTTTTGTTTCATCTCATACAGGAATATGACACCCAAGAAGAAATATGTACCCCACAAGCCACCACATACTGATGCTGAAAATTAGGTCATTATCCAGGCCTTGCATTGCCATGAAGCTTTTCAATTAGCGGAGGTAGTGGTGACCAATTTGCCCAAGACAGGATATGGCAGCAGGGGGTCAATGACATTAATGCTGCTGGAGGACATGGGAGAACTTACTCCAAGATATGATACAGGACAAGTGACACAATAACCTCTGACCACCATAGGTCAGTTGCAATTGCCTGGGAATAGGTGGCTATGGAGGAGGGTTCTGCTAGTGAATCATCATTAACTGAAACAGAGGAATTGGTGTCCACCTTCATAGATCCAGAGAGCTCAGCAGAGAGTTCCCTTGACTTTGGCAACCACCAAGCAAAACAAAATAATAAAATACAACTGGTCAGTAATCCAAAAACTTTAATAAAATAAGCTCTTTCCCTCTAACATCTGGGCCGTAGCCTTCAAGGAGTTCCCTTGACTTTGTTGCAAATGTGGACAACAGAACAGGAGTACAACAAGCAGACCATCCAGGTATGCAAAATGCAAGTGTCATTGTGTCATTGTTATATCTTTATATGTATATACTTTATATGTCTTTTGATATGTATATATATATATATATATATATATATATATATATATATATATATATAGGTCTGCTGTAAAAGACCGAAAATCCACTTTTTCGAAAATGAACAGTGGATCCTCGGTTATGCGAAAGTCCACTTAAGTAAAAGTGCACTTCCGCAAAGCATGGTTCAACTAACCGTTCAGGGAAACTGAAGCACCAAGGCACACTACAGTGGGGAATAGGGAATTTACCTATTTCCCACTGTAGTGCGATCTTGAAGTTCGGATATTTAAGTAATGGGATGTGGGGGGCGAAGCCCCCCACTCAGTGTAATGTTAGTAAGTGTTTTCTGGGGTTTTTTTTATCTTTTTATCGGGTCGAAAGCAGTAGACCCATATAGACACACACACATACATATATATATATATATATATATATATATATATATACATATATATATATATATATATATATATATATATATATATATATATATATATATTTATATATATATATATATATATATATATATATATATATATATATATATATATATATACATATATATATATATACACACACACACACATATAGATAGAAATAGATAGATTAGATATAGATATATAGATATAGATATTATATATATATATATATATATCTATATATATATATATATATATATATATATATATATATATGCACAGAGAGAGAAAGAGAGAAACAGTGATAACTATGAGCCAGACTATAGTCATAAAGAAATAATGGAAGGTGTTTTGGGGGATCCGACTGTTGACTACATTTTTGTATGAGAACATTTTTATTCTGCACTTATGAAGGGGATTGTTTACTAGTTCTTGTTTCATTTGTATTGTGATACTTAGCAGACTTATTTCCTTCCCGTTCCTCACATGTCTGCAGTTTTGGATTGCAGGCTGCCAGGCCATCTGCACATGGTAAGCACACATTTGGTGATTGTTATTACTGTATATAAGGTAGAGTCAGGTCTATATCTGAGTAACGTTTATGTTGCTTTGGCATTGTTAAAGTTACCATACCTTTCGTATAAGTAAAATATGTAATCATGTTTAATCTTTCTTTTTCTGTTTGTTGTGTTTATTGCTTGTTATCTTCTGTGGTCCTGAGAGTGGCACTGTGGGACTCCTACCACCTGATATTGGAGTATCAAACTGTTAGAAACATGATCATTTTACAATATAATCACATGAACAGGTGGTTGCATGCTGTCTATTTGGCAGCATCTGACAAATTCATATAAGGGAACATGTAGGTAAGCATGAACTTGATTCTGAAAGGAGTTTTCTGGTACCCCAGAAACAAGTTGCTGATAAAACACAGGCTGTCCTATCATTCCCAGCTAAAGTCAAATTCCAGTTCCTTTTGAAGTTTTACAATTAACCCTTTCTGTGTTTCAGAACTGTATTTGTAACAGTTGGTCAGGCTGCTACTGCCCCACTCAATTTTTACTAGAAGTATAGTCAGATTAGAGAGTATCTGAATGTGCCTTCTTGTCCTATAATTTTTGCAATGACTTGAACTAGGAAAAGTTTGGACAATTGTGACATCATGTATCAAATTAGATACCAAATCTACAGGATGTAGCACTTTATCCACAGAGTAGTTTTAAATATCTTGGTTCAGAGAGGTATGTCTTTTGCAAATAAGCAACCGGGTAATGCTGATTTCTGTCTCCATTTGATTTTGGATTGGAGTTATTTATTTAAGGTTTGTTTACTTCCTTTTTTAACTTTACTCTTATATTGCATTTTGTTCTGTTTTAGTTTTTTGTTCTTTTTGGAGTTTTAAGAGGTCTTGGCTAAGGTTCCCCCTCGATGTCCCAGGAAACCCATGCTACTTATCTCAATGTACTAGAGTCCCTCACCATTCAACAAAATATGGTCTTCATGGGGGGGGGGGGTGTTAACTACCTCTCTACAGATTGGGAATCCTCCACAACTTCTAATGCACACGTCCAGCAATTCCTAAACTTTGTTAATACCAACACCCTTTAACAGTTACTCCATTATCCTACCAGGCGTGCAAATCATCCTTGACCTTGTACTCATAAACATGAAGGAGTGATGTTCCTCACCCAAGGTAATGTCCTCACTTGTCAGATCTGACCATAAGGCAGTATTGCTTGAAATATAAATTAAATCCAGAGACCCAGCAAAACCAAAAACAATTAGGAACTATTTCAAGGCTAACCTCTCTCTACTAACTGACACTTTGGCTAAATTCCAAGCACCCCAAAACTCAGTAAACACCATATCATATGCTGAGCTATTTACAAAATTCCTGTACAGCCATACTGATGACTGTATAGAGCAAGCTGTACCCACTCATATTAAGAGTAAGACAAACTCAAAAGACAAGCCACCCTGGTGGAATCACAATATCAATTGGTTATACAACAAAAGAAAAAAATCTTCCCCAGGTATAGAGGAACAAATCCCAATATACTAAAAACACCTATCCAATCTAAACAGGCAGCTAAGAGAATTAATTTATACTTCAAACACTAAAGTGGAAGAAAAAAATTGCTTCTCAGGCAAAGGACAACCACAAAGCTTTCAACAGCTATGTCCGCATCCTCAAGGGAAATATGTGACAATGCGCATAACTTACTGTAAATGGCATCACTCACACTGAACCAAAGGCCATTTCCATCCTTTTGGCTGACAGGTTCAGCTCAAATGTCTCCCTTCCCTCTCCCCAATAGTTCAAAGGAAACATTGCAAAACAACCCCCAGCTATTACTAGGGAACAGGTCATCAATGCACAAGACCAAAAACACTGCATCGGTGGGCTGCGAGAACATTCCAGAATGCTTACTAAATAGCATGAAACATGACCTGTCTGGTCCACTTGAACCATTTTTCAACTGGACTCTTCAGTCAGGTTTTGTTCCCAAGGAATGAAAGATAGCAAAATTCATTCCCCTGCACCCCAACCATCAATCTGGGTAACTATAGGCCCATAACTCTGATCAGTCTCATATGTAAGGCCATGGAAAGAATCATCATGGACATGATAAAGGAGGACATAGGTAACCTGCAATTCCTGGACCCATCACAGTTCAGCTTTGTTAAAGGAAGGTCATGCCTATTAAATCTGATGGACTTCTTTGACAGAGTCACCAAAGCAATGGATGAGGGCAAGACAGTGCACACAGCTTACCTCAACCTGGCCAAGGTTTTTGATGCAATACCCCACTTATTTAAAATAGATAAGTTCAGTAAATTAGGTATAAACCCTTTTATCACATGCTGGGTAGCCAACTGGCTCACTGATAGGTCCCAGCAGGTCAAAATAGGTGAGGCCACCTCCACCAAGAGGCCAGCATCTAGAGGAGCTCCCAAAGGCTGTGTACTGGGCCCACTCCTTTTTGGCATCTATTTCTGTGAAGTGAAAGCAAACGCTAAAGGTTTATGGCGGATTAAGTTTGCAGATTATTGCAATCAGGCTGTTATCATTGACTCCTCTGCAGCCACTAGCATTCTTCAAGAAGGCCTATCTCTGACTAACAAATGGTGCCAAAGCTATAGTCTTAAACTCAATGCTAAGAAATGCATAATTGTCCCCTTTGGGGAGTCAACCATCCTGGCTAATTTCCATAATATGCTTCTAAAATTCAACTCAGTGGTAAGGATCTGGGCATGCAGGTCTACTTTGAAATATCTAAAACCCATAACATCTAATTTCATAACATTGAGACCAGAACATCTAAAACCCAAAACATCTAAAACCCATAACATCGAATTTCATAAAATCTAACACTACAAATCACAAGAAAATAACATCCTCACCACATATAACGACACCAAACTGCCCAACACACTTTTTACTATGTTTTGATAGGGGGGCAGGCTCCCTGCATCCCCCCTTAAATTAAACAGACCAACTCCAAGATCCCACTATAGTGGGAAAAAGTTAATTTCCTAACCCTACTGTAACAAGCCCCCTTGCAGAAATTTAGTAAAAAGTGTGTTTGATAGTTTGGTGTCATTATATGTCGTAATATGTACCAGCTTCTTCATATCGGGTTATGAGTCTAAGGAAACAACTCCAAGTTTTTTGAAAAAAAAGTTACACCAACTGCATGGACTACTACAGCTTGGCAACATATATTCCAGGGAGTGTGTCAAGAAAAAGCCCCTAATGGAACCACCCTGCAGGTTTCTACTGGCCATTGATATTGCACTTGAATTTGGATCCAAGGTGTTACCCCAGTGTTTGAAAGGAGACTGTACAACCACCTTGAATCAAAAAGAAACCACCTAACCCCTAATGGAACCACCCTGCAGGTTTCTACTGGCCACTGATATTACACCTGAATTTGGACCCAAGGTGTTACCCCAGTATTTGAGCGCCAACTGTACAACCACCTTGAATCAAAAAGAAGCCACCTAACCCCTAACGGAACCACCCTGCAGGTTTCTACTGGCCACTGATATTATACTTGAATTTGGACCCAAGGTGTTACCCCAGTGTTTGAGTGCCAACTGTACAACCACCTTGAATCAAAAAGAAACCACTTAACCCCTAACGGAACCATGTTGCAGGTTTCTACTGGCCACTGATATTACACTTGAATTTGGACCCAAGGTGTTACCCCAGTGTTTGAGCGCCGACTGTACAACCACCTTGAATCAAAAAGAATCCACCTAAGTATGTGAACTAGTGTAACTGTAACAGATAAAGCTGCTGTTTCAAATGCAGCGCATTTGTCTAAAAGGGCTTAGCGATCCTAAAGATAGTGTGCTTATTGGATTGTTTGCGCTAGTCACTATGAGCTAGACAAGAAGGTTAAAACACCAGCAACCCCAACCCTGCTCTTTTCTGGCCCATCCGTTCACAGTATACTGTCCACTTTTCTACTTATTTCCCTCCCTCTATCCTACTCTTCCCTGGTCTTGTGAGCACTGTTAACACTTGGGACACTACCAGGTAATTCTATCCTACTTATCTAATGCATACTACCCCATCACTTTCTCCCAAAACCCCATTTCACTCTTAATGTTCTGCTTCTCTGCTATTACATTAGTGTGTTTCAACTCACACTAACTACTCCTGTAAGAGTACTTATTGTCTACTGACTAAGTGGGTCACTTTCCCTGCCAACAGCTCCAGATCCCTCACCATAGCTAGATATTCTTACTGATAGTTTTCTTTTTTCTCTTTGCTCTGAACAAGGTGGTAGCTCCTGTACATTTGCCCTTGCTATGCTCGGGCTCAATTCTCTACCCTACCCCCATTCCCACCCACCCCATAGCAATTACATTTATACTTGCTAATCACTCCCAATCACACACACCCTAACTGCCACTTAACCAATTAACCTATAACAGCACACACACCACTCCCATAGAATCACACTCCACCACACCCTTCTTACCTCCACTTTACTATCACACAACACACACATACTCATAAACATCAGACCTGTATACACTACAGTCTAGCTCATACAAGATAAGATGTACTCCTCACAACGATCCCAGCTACTGAAAACAGTACTCCACTTACTACCACTTTCCATTTTTCTCCTACTCTGCTTCCTCTCCTCCTACCACACTCAACTCCAAATCATACACCCATCCCAATGGCAAACTGAAGCTATACCTAGTAATCTAAAGCTTAAGAGCTTCCCTATCCCTCCCAGTTACCTCAACTCCCACCAAAGCTTCTCATATCTACAATATAAACTAACAGTCAAACCCAACCCCTACTTCTCTGCTAGACAAGCTAAAATAGTATATAAACTATCTAAATTCTATCTTTACCTACTCCATACTCTCACCCAATGCAGCGATATACACCCCAATCCAGGCCCCACTACAGCCACCTATCCCAAGCCTACGCAACAAAAAACTCTCTACCACAGGCCTACCTCATCACTCCTATTTCTTAAGATAAATATAAGGAGCGTGTCTAACAAAATACAAGACCTTCATGCCCTAATAGCACTATATCAACCTGATATAGCAGTATTAACTGAAACTTGTCTCAAACCACAACACCATAATAATGAAATTACACCTCCAAGCTATAGTATTATATGGAAAGGTAGGCTAGAAAAGAAAGAAGGGGGAACTGCAATACTATTCCAAAGTCACCACACCCTAGAACAAATAGACTGCAACACCCAAGAAGTGAAAGGCATAGAACTAATCATTGCAAAACATAAACTTAACAACAAAAATATAATTATTGCAGGGGGCTACATCCAACCAGGTAATAACATCCCTATCATGGAGAACCTACTAAACTAGATCTCTACCTCCCTACTACAGGAAACCATACTACTAGGACACTTTAACATTGACTGGACAACCTGTTCCAGCCAAAACCCAACAGCCCACATAAACCTACATGGATTCACCCAAGTAATATCCACCCCAACCAGAACTGACAAAGCTTCCAAACATGAACCATCCTCGATTGGATTCTGCTATCCAACCCAACCCTAGCACAACAATCTGGATGTCTACCCAATAGTATTAGTGACCATCTACCAACCTATTTAATTTGGACTAGACCACATAACATCAGCCAACCCATCCTCAGAGTCATCCTCAGTAAAAAGAACTTTGTACCCACCAACTTTATTAATGCACTAAAATGTACTAATTGGAACCCCCTAAAACTACTACCTCTTGACGAAGCCATACAATGCTTTAACTCCACATTCTTAGATATCCTAAACCTTCATGCTCCCATCCATACCATAAGACTAAAATTAAACTATGCAAAATGGCTAACCAAAGATACTAAAAGTACCATGAAAGAAAGGGACAAAGCCTGGATCCAGCTTCAGAAAAACAAAACAACTAATACAAAGCAATTTTACCTTGAACTCCGCAACAAAGCAAAGAGGCAAATAAGACAGAATAAAATTAACTACTATAAAACCATGCAAGAAAAACATGCCCATAACCCAAAAAAAATTCTGGGCCACTTTAAACAATATAATGCACCCAGGAAAAGCCCTCACCCCAACCACTGTACTACCAAATGACCACAGCAACATTCCCACTCAATTCAACAAATTCTTTACCAAAACAGTTCAAACCCTTGCTAAGGCTCAATATAGCACTGATAGCTCCACTACAGTAGTTCCCTCTCCACCCCCAAATACAACACTAAATAAAAACACCTCCAACTTTTCCCTGCAACCAGTACCCATCAAAGTAATTTCTCAATTTCTAAACAAACCTAAACCCACCATACTAGCAGCTGATAAACTACCAGCAGATTTATAGATCAATAGCAGAAAGTAAGGTACCCACCCTGTGGAAAACATCTCACATTATTCCTCTACACAAAGGAGGCACCTCCTTAGAACTTACCAACTATCGACCTATAGCAATCATATCACCACTATCCAAAATATTAGAAAGAGTTGTGCACTCCCAAATACTCCAGTATCTCCTTCAAAATAATTTACTTTCCAGAACCCAATACGGCTTTAGACCCTCTTATAGCACCACTACAGCACTATTATCTTTCTCCAATACAGTCATCAACTATAGAAATAAGGGACTATTTGTATCTTCCATATTCTTAGAGCTGTCAAAAGCTTTTGAAATGGTCAACCACAGCCTTTTTCTCAAAACTTTGTCACACCTAAACCTATGCTCCTCCTCCATAGACTGGTTTACAAGCTACTTATCAGAACAGCAACAAGCTGTCCTCTAGCAAGGGCAATTGTCCTCCCTACTCCCATTGGGCATAGGGGTGCCACAAGGGTCGACCCTAAGCCCAATGCTCTTTTCACTGTTTACCAATCACATCTCTTCTTCCTCAGTCAGTGCCACCGTTGTACAATATGCAGATGACATAACCCTTGTTAGCGCTGCCCCCAACCTAAAAGAGTCACAGACCTTGACCCAGAACAGTTTTACTCAAGCTGAAACCTGGTTCACTAACATTAAACTGATTCTTAATCCCAAAAAAAACAATCTATTGATTTTTAGCCCTAGTCAATCCCCTCCACTAAACAAGGATTTCACCATCAAGTCAAAGGACAACATATAAAGCACCCCCACTTCTCACACAAAGCTATTAGGTGTTGAAATCAACAATAATCTAAAATTTGATACCCACATAGCCCAAACTATCAAAAAAGTACATAAAAAACTAGGACTCCTCTATAGGAATAAGCAATATCTGACCAAACAAACCAAAGCAACCATAGTGAGGACTCATCTCCTGCCCATCCTTCTCTACGCCTCTCCTGTCCTGACTAACCTACACCAAACAGACCTAAAGAAAATGGAATCTTGTTACAACAAGATTGCCAAATTTGCAGCAGAAGCCTAATACAGATCCCACCATTGTCTTGCCTTAAAGCAACTCAAATGGCTAGAGCTCCCTTATCTACTGCTACTCAACCAACTATCAACAGCTCATAAACTCTCTTATCTTCCTGAAAACACCCCTGCCCTTCAGGGGATACTTCAGCCCCACATGCCCACAAGACCTTTAAGATCCAGTAGCCAGAACCTCATAATGGTCATCAAACATAACAACGAAACCGGGAAATCTCTATTCGCCTACACCATTGCTAGAACTTGGAACTCACTACCAGGCCAGATAACATCCACTGTATCTACCAGTCAATTTAAACTTCTCCTGAAAACCCACTACATAGATAACTGGCTATGCCCATGCTTCTCCCCAGGATAGTTCCTATTACCAACAAAGCACAATACTATACAATAAGTTCTACAGCATACTCCTGCATAGTATTAATCCACATCCCAAGAAAAACACACAATAGAATATACATATCAAAATAAAGCTGTTCATTCCATGCACAAAGACAACTATGTCATTCTTAAATCCAAAAAACCACTCGATGCACAAATAAATTTGACCACAACTCACTCCAGAGATAACAGCACCTGTATTGTAGTCTGCTGAAGAAAGATTCACCAAGCTTATAAAAATTCAATGAATTTATTAACACTATCACAATGAAATGAACGAAAATAGCATGTCTCTAGCGCCTCGGCTACCATTAGCCTTTAAAGAGTAACATCTTTGTTTCAAATTACCTCCCCTTTTATACCTTTAAAATATCTGTAACATACCAATTATTCAATTATCTATTTACACAGATACAAATCAGTAAAACATTTACTAAATAAAATTTCTCCAATTACATTCTTTGTTCATACCCTTAGGGTACAGTGTATTAAATTTTAAAATCAACATTGCTTCCTTCTTACGCAAACACATTTTAATGTTTTCTTCACTCATAAAATTTATTTTATCTTGTTCAAGGACTGTGGCTTGTAAACCTCTAAAGTCCCCTTCATAAACTTCATCCAAAGAACAGGAAGTCCCACCCCCACAACATTTTTATACGTTGGGAGAAAGTGCAGTTTTATCTATGGAAGAGGAAGATGGAGAAAGGGAAGGATACCCGTCGCTACCTAAACCACAGAATGGCAAAAAGTTCATGAAGAATTTTCAGAATTATGGAACAAGGAACAGCTACAAAAACAGACATGGTATGGATTGGACAACAATCAAGGACAAGGTTATGGCCCCTATACCAAACGGGGCAAATGGACTTAATGAAGAGGTATTGTACTCTTTACAAGTGGTAGAGACTTATGTAGTTAACTTGTAGGACTATGCTTTGAATGAAATTGAAAAATCTGTGTTGGACAAAGGTTTGAAGTTTATTCCCACTGTGTTACCTAGGGCTCATGAAGTTAAAATAGACTTATTTAGATTAGTATGCAAACTACACTTAAAAGATTGTTTTAATAATAGGGAGAATGAAATAAATTCTTTAAATGATGTTAGTTCTTCTAGTGAGGAAGATTTTTTCTCATGTGAATCAGAATGTGAATATAATGCTTATTGTTGCTTAGATTTATCGCAAGTCAAGGGTACTACAACATTTTTGCCTCCTTTTAGAAATGAGATGATACAAAAATGTTATCATGCAATGAATTTTATCTTGCATAAAGAGGTTATTGATTTCTTGTGAAGTAACATGGAGTTTAATTTAACCAAACAGGAATGGGAAACACTACAGAATCTTAGTAAAAAAGATAATTTATTATTTAAACCTTCAGATAAAAGGGGCAAATTAGTAATAATGAATTCTTTAGACTATCTGAGAATGTGTAAAGAACATCTAGATGATGAACGTATTTATACAAGAGTAGATATGACAGTTTACGAGCAAGCAAAGAATGAATATGAAATGTTAATATATAAGGGAATACGTTTATGTTATTTTAAGGCTTCAGAGGCCAAAAGTAAATTTTTAAATAGAAACAATAAGATGGTAAAATTCTTTTTTGTTCCCAAAATTCATAAAACTAGTAAGTTTCCACCAGGTCACCCCATAGTATTAGCCCGGGACTACTTTACGAACAATTTGAGCTGTTTTTGCACCATTTCTTATTGAAGGAGGTGATTAAATTACATTCATATGTAAAATATTCCTTTGATTTTATGAAAAGGATGGAAAAAATTCAATGGGAACCAGGTATTTATTTTATAGTAGTTGACATGGTTAGTCTTTACACTAATATTCAGCATTTAATAGGAATTCAAGCAATTGAACATGTTTTGGGTGATAATCCATGTACCCAATATATTAAGGAGTTGATTTTGCTCTGTTTGACTAACAATTTTTTTATGTTTGATGAAATACTATACAAACAAGTTCAAGGGACAGCCATGGGGATGGCATTCACCCCCATGTATGCTAATCTCTTTATGGGTATGGTGGAAAATGTACACATTTATAGAAGTAGTTTTTACAGGACATATGTTTTAGATTATTGTCACTTTATAGATGATCTTATTTTTATCTGTAAAGGAGGAGAAGATCAAGCAAAGTCTTTTGTACATTATTTAAATACTAATAGTTTTTTCATACAGTTTGAAGGAACGCAGATAGGAAATAAGGTGCATTATTTGGACATCACAGTGGAGGTAACGGAGGGTGGAAATTTAAAAACTAGTATATATAGAAAATTTGATCAGCCTTCTTTCATGTTTTATGCTTCTAGTTGCCACACCCCCACACACATTAGAAGCAATACTTTACAACAAATTTATAAGAATAAGTAGAATTTGCAATGATTTAGATGAATGTAAAGTAGAAATTGATAAAATGTCAAGGGTATTTTTAAAAAGATGTTATGAAGAAAATAAAATTAAAAAATATTTGAATGCATTAGTTAATAGTGGAACAAAGGTAAATAGGAATTTTACTAGATTAGATAATGTTCAATCAGCACAAAGTTTATGGCAAACTCAAGACATGTTCTTTGTCCCAACATTTAATTTATTTTCTGGGATTCTGGAAAGAATATTGAAACAATATTGGAAAATTCTTCTCAGAGAAATATCATTATTACAAAATGTTAGAGTGAGGTTCTCCTATCGGAGGGGACGTAATTTAAAAGATTTTTTGGTGCGGAACATTTATAAGAAACCACAGGTTAATTTACTAACCACCCTGGATGTACCAGGGACAAAAAGATATGGTAGCTGTTCAGTCTGCCAATATATATAGTGGATTCTTTTCAAAATATAAATGGTAAGAGATTTCAGATGCAGGGTGTCTATTCATGCATGACCACAGGTATTATATATGCATTAAGTTGCCCCTGTAAAAAGTATTACATGGGGAAAGTAAAAGAAGTTTAAGTACTAGAGTCAAGGAACATGTAAGAGATATCAAGAATAATAAAGTCATAAGTCCAGTGGCATGCCATTTCAATGAAGTTCATGAAGGGGACTTTAGAGGTTTACAAGCCACAGTCCTTGAACAAGTTAAATTACATTTTATGAGTGAAGAAAACATTAAAATGTGTTTGCATAAGAAGGAAGCAATGTTGATTTTAAAATTTAATACACTGTACCCTAAGGGGATGAACAAATAATGTAATTGGAGAAATTTTATTTATAAATGTTTTACTGATTTGTATCTGTTTAAATAGATAATTGAATAATTGGTATGTTACAGATATTTTAAAGGTATAAAAGGGGAGGTAATATGAAACAAAGATGTTACTCTTTAAACTAATGGTAGCCGAGGTGCTAGAGACATGCTATTTTCGTTCATTTCATTGTGATAGTGTTATTAAATTCATTGAATTTTTATAAGCTTGGTGAATCTTTCTTCAGCGGACTACAATACAGGTGCTGTTATCTCTGGAGTGAGTTGTGGTCAAAACTATGTCATTCGTGCTTAATAGCTACAACTCCTTCTTTAACACAATATTTACATAACTATGAGGAGATTAAAGTTGTTACTCTTAGAAACTTAATGACTCTTGTTTATAATTTGTGTCTTTGTAACCTTATGTAAGTTTATGTATTGATTATAACCACTAACTTGAAATCCTTGAACAAATGAAACAATTTTTATTTGATTTGACTTGTTTAACTTGTTTGATTTGTTTTATTTAAATTGTTTTTATTTGATTTGTTTGATTTCTGTGAATTGTTGTTTGTTATGCTTTTGGAGCTTTTCTCCCCGGGCCTCTGCTGAAAATGGATCTGTATCCAGTCGGGCTCTCCCAGTCAACAAATGTAAAATAAAATAAAAATAAAATAAATTTCAAGATTCCACACCAACATCTGTTTTGTGTGTTTTACCAAAGTCAAAGCCTTTTCCTCATAACATTTCATTCTCTTCTAAAATGGCAGAATGGGTTCTTCAGACTTTTTACTTTATATACTCTCTCTCTCTCTCTCTCTCTCTCTCCAACCGGGAAACAAGCATATTGCTATCTTCCATTACTATGCCTTGACTAGTTCTTTAGGGCTTCCAAAGTATCTGCAGGGTTCACAAAAGTTTTTGCTCCTTACAGAAAAATATTTTAAATTATGTTGCATATACATAGCTTCCTGGTTTTACAGTGCTGCATAAATGAAACAAATATCTCTTCTCTTTCACTAGGTCACTATAATCCTGTTCACAGAAGACACATGTTACTTTGTGTCAATACTTTCCCTAGCGACCAAGGTGAGGAAGTACTGCTTCTCTTGTGAGTATAAACAGCAAAGTGAATAATAATGAATTACCCCCACTTTGCAAGAGTTGAGGGGCACTAGGTACAAAAAAACAGTGAGCTGTCTCAGTCTGCACTTTACTGACAGGGAAACCCATCCAACTGCACAGAGATGTCTTAACAAACTTAACAGGGATGGACCTGCACTCAGCCACCTTTCAACAGTCTGCCATTACCAGACATCCTTCAAATTTCCTGGTAATATTAATCTCATAGTCTGGTATTGTTAACCATTCTAATGGTTCCTTATAGCAGTGCAAGAATTAGCAACCTAGATACCCTGCAGACCATTCATCAGTTACTGAATTTCCTCAGATTTCTATGGGGAAGTTTACACATGAATTAACCAAAGTGTAAAAATATACAAAGGCCCACCATCACATACAGACAAATGTTAGGAAAATTTAACTCACCGTCTGTTTTGCTCTGGGTCATAATCCCCACCCACAGTCATGTTATAACAGATCGAGAAAAGTATGCCATCTTTTATTGCGAGTTTCTGACTAAATATTTGGAGAGTAAACAACATGTATAGTGAGTATGAAAAATGAATTCCATTTTATTTATAGTAGAGGTTTTAAGCGACTTTAATTATCAGTCAAAGGACAACCAATGTCCTATCCACCCAAGCAAGTCATAACTGACTCATCTGCCCACTGTCCCTGCTATATTTAATTGCATAAGTCTTGCTTTAACATATATCAGTCTTTGTATATCACAAATTATCTAATCAAAGGGAATCACCACTTTAATTTCCATTCATGGAGAGTATCTCATACACATTGTGTCTAGGAAACATGGTCTTAAGATCAGAAAAATCTTCAAAGTTTCTGTAAGGTTGCCATAAGATTTGTCAACCTGTCATTTGGAAATGAAAGCACGACTAATATGTTTTCTGCATAGTAATGAATCACTGCAAACTCTTGTAAATTACCCACCATGTCAAAAAAGTCCAACAGAACCCTCTAAGGTGAAACTAACTAACAGAGAAATCTGGTATTCCTACTTGGCACCACAGATTGATTCCATGTTGTTGGATAGCAGAGATCCCACCATGGTGCACCAAACTGAATCCTGATACAGGAGCGATGATCAAATAAAAAATGCAAAAGAAGTCAGAAAAATGGCTTTAATTTCCACCAACATTAAGCACCTTAATCAAAACTGATGCACATTCATCGTTGTTTTCTGACTTCTTTTGTGGTGTATCTTGCTCGTTGCAATCCATTCATTTTATTTGTGTTTACAGGAGTTACGGTGTCAAAAGAGACCTGGGGGAATGCATACTCACAGAGGATAAGAAACAGGTAAGACCAATAATGTCTATCAACTGCCTTGCCACCCTCTGTACTTACTTCACTTAATAGTTGGTGTGGAATAGCAAAACATCCTAATAGCTTACGGTTTGCCAGAGATAAAACCCACCTGCTCAAGTCTCACTAGGTGTTTTATAAAAAGAATAATATGCTTGCAGTCAACATCAAACACAGACATTGAGAGAGATGGTTTCCAGGTTTAGTGTGATGTATGCAATGCTTCAGCAACACAGAGACAGAGCTATTTTCCAATATATTAGAAGACATCTCACCTCACCCTCTGCAAGAAAATTCATCATCTTTCTTCTTTGACCCATTAATGAAACCCTAATAGGTGGCTGACAAAAGATAGAATTCTCCATAGATGAAATATCAGTTCTGGGATTGGGATTGCATAGAAAGTTACAAAATCTGTGGTCCAACAAGGAAGTAGTAGTAACCTACAAAAGAGGTTAAGAGTCACATACATTAGCATAATGTAAATGTGATCATTGTTAGCTGCAGAACTATGGTAACCTGATTTGTGAGTGTAGATCACATGCCTGGAATATTCCAGGGAATCTTTTTCCACCAGCCCAGCATCAGCATGTCTAGTATTAATATTTTTTTTCTATAGAAGAGAGAGGCAATTGCCCTGGACTGCTCATGTGGACAACAGAAAAAAAAAAATAATTCAGTCCTCTAATAAGCGTTTCCCCTTGAAAGAAATCAACAGTTTGCTCAAAGAATCCCCATACATAGTAGGAAGGGAACGGGACAACAGTGCTCTGGAAGTGTGTAAATGTGAGCATTTGAGCAAATGTAAATACGGAAAGTATACAATGAGTATGAAACTGCGATATGGTGGAGTATTCCCCATGATCCAAGGTACAGACATATTAGAATTAGTACATGGAGGAGTTAATATATATATATATATATATATATATATATATATATATCTATATATATATATATATATATATATATGTATATATATATATATATATATATATATATATATATATATATATATATGGGTCTAGGACACATGCTCGATTAGCATATGTCCGAATCACAAAACATCGAACACACATACATGAATGCGCTTAACATGGAAAAGCGCTTCCATGTATGTGTAGGTCAAAAAAAAATCTACGTTTCTGCAGGGGGGCTTCACCCCCCTTCACCCCCCACACCCCCTACTTTATTATTCTCACTCCAAGATCACACCACAGTTGGGAAAAGGGAATTTTCCCTTACCCACACTGTAGTCCGATCTACAAAACAGGCACACATACACAGAAGTGCTTGTCGATGTTAAGCACTTTCATGTATGTGTGTTCGATGTATTGTGATTCGGACATATGCTAGTCGAGCATGTGTCCGGATCCCATATATATATATATATATATATATATATATATATATATATATATATATATATATATATTAATGGTTTAAGGAGCACAGCTCAACACATCATAGAGTAAAGAAATGCAAATTCCCTCCTTTGAAACACACTTACTAGCATTACAGTGAGTTTCAGAATAAATGTAATCACTGCTTTCTTATATACGCAGAGCTTACAATTATGTATTTCATATCTTTGATAATGATTCTTCAGGCTTTCATTCCCATATATCATTATCATTCCCAGCCATAAGTTCCTCACTATCATGGACAGTATGACATACCCTTAAGGAGTGACTGTGTAATGATAACATATTAACTATGCCCCTGATGGTGTCAAGGAGATGAAGAAACTGCCACCACCTTAATCCCATCCTACCTAATGTTTTGTGCTTGTCTATCCTAAGGTCAGACTCATATAAACATGTAATATATGAAAGTAATAACTCTAAAAACATAGACATAATGTAGATTGCTTGTTGGGATTATCAGTCTTATTCACATCCCAGGAAACAACTCAGAAGCCTACAAACTGAAAAGACTATAAGTATATCTCAAATCAGCTCTGCAACCCAAAGGGATAAATCCCTGACTATGACCCAGATGACACAGCATTAACAAGAAACCTGGGTACTGGGGGAGCAAACTAGGGATGGCGGGAGTGAGCAGCCAATCGGGATCACCCATGCTGGAATGAAGAAGGAAGCCAAGCTCTTTGCTGTACTAACATCCAGAACATACTGGGTGCCAGAATGGATACACCAGCAGTATTCGTGCCATGATGGGTGCATGCATAAAATGTTAAATTGGCAGGGGAAGGAAGTATCTATGTCAAAACAGACACTGTTTAAAGCTTTGTTCTTTTAATGTAACTCACAAGAACGCCATCAGAAACAGACCCACAGTTCTCACAACACTTAAATAGGCAAACCAAGACATCACATGACCAATCAGTTAACTTAATAGTCATTAAGTACAATAAGCTTAAGTCTCTGTTTTAAACATATCCTGCAAAAGTGCTACTTAAATAAGTTAAAAAAATCATAGTTAAATTCTTTTATTTTTTTAGAAAAACATTTAATGTTTATAACATCATTCAAGCCTGGTGATTTGTCAAAAGATAAGAGTATCTGCCATAATGTTTCCATGACTTCAAGTCGTGTGTTGAAGTCACCATATATCTAGAATATAAAAAGAAAATTTACTAAAGTTACAGAAAGCAAGTGCATGTTTGGCTAACACATCCTTTAAATTCTTGTTTTTAATAGCTGTAACATTCATAAATACATTTAGCAAGCTTTCTATCAATTTTGTCCACATAAAAATTGGGACAAGATTCACAAAAATGCAAGGTAAACTACTCTTTTATTATAGCAAGTGTACCTGTTTTTAGCCCAAATCTAAGTTTTGTCATGCTGTAAAATAACAGAAGAACCTTCAAAAACATGTCTGCAATATTTACAATGTTGACAATGAAATGTACCAACAAAAGAATGATGCAATGTATTAAAAACATTAAGGCTAGACAATCTCATCTAAAAAAAAATGATTTTAAATGAAGTGTTCTTTGGTAACCAAAGATGGGTTTATTACCTACACTGCTGACCTGTTACCCAACATAATTTTGCAGTTATTGTTAATGACATTTCTTATAACTGCCACAGGACAGTAAGGTTAAGTGACTCTGCCTAAAAAAACACATCATCACTTATAAGTCTACTCAACCTTATGAACTGTCCTTCAACTACATTCTTTTTTCATAAAAAAGGATGTTGACTATTACTAGTCAAATAATTGTTAACAAATGTGGGCTTCCTAAATACATCACTCTGAAAGCATTTTTGTCAACATCTGTAGATAGTAGCACATCTACAAATGCTGCTTGGTGACCTCTACTGCCATAAGTGAATGTTAAAACTGAGGTGGTATTATTTAAAAAGGCAAAAAAATAGTCAAAAGTGTCTTCACCACCTTCTCAAAGAAAAAACAAATCATCTACGTAAAGTTGGTAAATGTGTACCTTTTTAAACAAAGGATGTGTAACAAAAAATTCTTGCTTCCACCGGCTCGTAACCAGATTTGCAAAGGAGGGACCAAATCTTGCACCCATAGTGATTCATTTTTTTTCTGTACATAATATTTACCATCGAATATGAAAAAATATTATTCAAAACTACACTTAAGCAGATAGTAATTTTAATGACAAAATCTATACCAATGTCATGTATGATGCTAGTATAAAGTGAATCAACATCCAAAGTTATTAAAAACATTCCTTGCCATCAAATGTGAATTTATGTAGTGTATCCAAGAAACTCTAAATACAATTATGACTTCTGTACTACATGATGTCAAGACAAACTGAAATGGACTCAGTCTTATAAAAATCTGATGCTATAATCGGCCTAAAGGGGGAATGTAGTCTGTCCTTATGAATCTTAGAAATACCAAGGAATCTTGCTATCATAGGAAAATCTACTTTTATAAATTCATACACACAACAATCAATATCTCCTTGATCAAGTGTATCTAATAATAATTTATTGATGGCAGCAAAACTAAATTAATAAAACTTAAAGTGACCTCCTCATAGCAAGAATGAATATTCAGCATGCAGTTAATAGCATCAACATAATTTTTGGAATTCATAATGACTACCCCACTGCCATTGAGCCTATAATACATTTATGGCACACTGCATCTTCATTAATTCTTACCATTATTAAAGAAATTGCCATGAAGTGAGGTCTCATTCCTTATATGCATAAGCTATGATAGCTACACATTCCCCTATCAAAGAATAATAATAGTTTTGCAGAATAAGGGCCAAGAGGTGACCAATCTACTAGCCACAATATTAGTATTGCTGCACATGTTTAATCCTATATTATTATTCACCACCAGATGAGGACTTAGAAAATAGTGGAGAAAAGGAGAACCAGTAGAAAGTAAATTAAAATGGATGTTAAACATCAATTCCCTTTCCATGACAATGACTCAAAAAGTAGATAGGGTACATGGAAAGAATTTCACTCCTTATTGGAGAAGAAAAGCACCTATTAAAAAATATACCAAGGAGATCTAATGGTACAGATAGCCCACAGTTTACTTCAACACTCTCCATCCCCTACAGCATGTAAATTAGAGCAGTTACCTACATTATAGTAGTTCCAATAAACAAAATAATAGCAGCAATGTACTTAAGAGCCCAGCAAGAGACTCTGCAATAGTAAGTCTATTCACAGATCTATGCCATCCCTCATAATACACACAACATGCTCACAGCATGAGGAAAACAAAGAACTCAGTCATGTAGCTTTGTGCAGTACTCAAGATTATTAAAGCTGAAATAAAGCACTTCTGGACAGGGGAAATCCTACTTCATGCAAGCATTAGCAGACTGAATCTCATTCCTGCAGCTTCACATGACAGCAAGCAAAATGTCCAAAGATGAAAATACTTTCTGAAACCAATCCATGATGGATGCCTAAAGCAATTAAGCTAGCTGGGTCATGCAATAAAAAAGGATGTATCGAGATAGTTAACATGCTCCATCTATGCAATTACTTGACAGTCCATTTGCAGAATGCCGCACAATTAAATATAATATTAATCATAGAGCTAAAAGTAAAAACATAAGTGCAAATGTTCAATTATTTATCAGTGATGATAGAGCAAACCATGGAAGATATAGCCTGGAGTATCATCAAAGAGCTAACAATGTAAGCAATTGAAGTGGCTGAAAAACACAGGAAACATGAACCACAAAGCATCATAGAAAATGATGAAGTTTACATCACATAGGTTCATAGGTTCATAGGTAGGTACTAGGCTATCGGCCCAAGGGCCTACATAAGCCTAGCCAGCAAGGTACCATAGCTTACACCACCCAAGAAAGTTATTTTCCTGTGCCACTGTCCAGCAGAGACACAGAAGTGATCCCCGGGGTGCATTTCCAATTTCCCATCCACTCATCAAGATTTTTTTTGAAGAGTGCTAATGAAGAACTTTGCTTGACATAGATGGGTAGCTTGTTCCAGAGTATAGGAAGTCTCTGGGGTAGGAATCTATCCCTCCAGCATGTACTGTTTATTGTGGTGACAAGGTTTAGGTCTCTAGAGCGTGTAGCTTGGAGAGATTGGGATTTCTTTAGGTGTAGCATGTCCAACAGTTCTGGATTTGACATAGCTTTATATGTTAGGCAGAGATCACATCGGAGTAGGCGATATACTATGGAGTAAAACAGGAGTTTTTTGAGGTGGTCAGTGTAGGGCATTTGTTTGAGGCCAGTAATCCTCTTTGTGAGGTACTTCTGTGGCCTTTCCAGCTGCTGCTGATGTCTTGTGACGTACATTCCAAAAGGGGCGTTGTACTCTATAATGGGTTTAATGAGTGATGAGTAGAGGGGAAAAATGACCTCTTTTTTCCTGAATGAGAACACTTTTATGATGAGGTGTGCCATGTAGAAGGACTTCCTGACTACTGTGGTGATGTGACTATCAAAGGAGAGACTACGGTCCACCTGGGTCCCAAGGTCTCTTATCACGCATTCGGTGTTAAGTAGATTGCTGCCTATGTGGTAGTTCATGGGTACAGAGTTTTTACCAAAGGGGATGACACTGCACTTTTTGGCATTGAGCTTGAGGCCATGGCTCTGACATCAGGCATCTGTCTCAGTGAGGCCCTTCTGTAGGATGTCCACATCATTTGGGGACTTGACTATGGCTCCTAGTTTGCAGTCATCTGTAAACTTCATTAGCCAGAGGCCTTCTGTGTTAGCCTGTACTTCAGAGAAGTAGATACCAAGCAGGAGAGGTCCCAGGATGGAACCCTGTGGTACTCCACTTGTCACTGCTTTGAGGTCAGATTTGGAGTCTACAACTTTTACAGTGTGGGTTCAGTCAGTGAGTCAGTTGGCAACCCATCTTATGACATAGGGATTATACCTAGTTTAGTGAGTTTAGCTATAATTCCAGAATGGGGGATGGTGTTGAAAGCCTGGGCGAGGTCAAGATAGACTGTGTGAACCACCTACCCTCATCCACAGCTTTTGTGACTGCCTCAAAGAAGTTGATCAGGTTCAGGAGGCATGATCTACCTTTCACAAACCCGAACTGGGTGGGATTCAGAGTTTGGAGGTTACCAATGTCTTTGTTTATGAGTTCCATGATGATACATTCCATGGCCTTGCAGACCAGGCTCGTCAGGCTAATTGGTCGATAGTTCCCAGGATCAGTGGTGGCTCCCCCTTTGTGGAGTGGGATAACTGTTGCTGTGCGCCATTCAGTGGGCAGAAAGCCTGATGCAAGGCTATTATTGAACATGGTGCTTAAGGGGGGAGCCAGTTCATTCTGAAGTTTGTGTAAAATGCAGCCTGGATCACCTATTACCAACAGTTCAAAAGATAGATGCCAGAAAACGGGATATAGTGGTCCATGAAAAGAAGATAAAAGTAGCACTGATCATTGAAATTGTCACACCCAGTGACTACAGTATCTTGCGTACAGAGAGACACAAAGTCATAAAATATCAGGATTTGCAGACAGAAACAAGAGCAATGTGGAAGAAAGATACCCAGACAGTTCCAATAGTAGTAGGAGCAATGGGTCTTATAAAAAATAATCTACAATCGTATTTAGATATGTTACCAATACATGTAACTCCATATGAATTGCAGAAGGAGTCATTACTGGACACATTGCAGGTGCTGCGAACGGACTTTCTGGCTAACATCAAAGATTGAAAAAATACTAATTTCATGAAATTTAATTGTACTTTGACTTAGGAATGGGTCCATTCCCATCATAGTATTAGAAACCCAAAAGATTTGGAGAAATTACAAAATCAGCAAAGGCTTGAAATATGTCCTATAACTCATACAGAGGAATCATCAGTGTTATTACACGACACTTACCAGCCTAGACTACTAATATACATCTGTTCTGGGTGCTAGAGAGCATCTGCTTCAGCATGGAGGGCAAATCTCCTTTGTTTCACTAACTCCAATACAGCCAGGTATCGCTATAAGCTGCTTTCCTATCTTAAAGCTGCAGCTGCAAATTCCCCTGACAGAGCAATCAAAAGCCTCAAGTACTGGTGAAAGATGAGTGTTGAGAACTGTGGGCATGCTTACCGACAATCAGAGGCTGTGTTTTGTTTTGTTTTTTCAATCAGAGTTCTTTTTATTAAATTTGGTAATGTTGAGAGATGTGATGTACTTCCCTGGCAAATCCCATATGCAGTATAATTATTATCAGAGGGAAGAACATAGCCTTGGTAGTTTCATAGGTTTATAGGAGGCTACTAGGCTAGCAGCACTAGGGCCTTGACAAGCCTAGCCAGGTTAATCCCAATTATCTTCATTTGTTCTTTTTGGGTAGTTCACAAAATGAATTTTATGATTCTACTAATGAGCTCTACCTTCTCTTACCTCCTCCTACTCACTCCCTTCTGAAGAACTATCTCAAAACACCTTTGTTAATTAGTCTCTGTTACAATTTAATTAACAAAGCTGGATGGTTGTACTTTTTAATTGCTTATGTACATTTACTCTTTATGAATGTTCTACTAATGTATAACTCCCCTATTCCTATACTGTAAATAGAAGTAAAATGTCTTTCCTAGCATAAATTTTCTCCTATATTTTAGATTGAACCTTATTTCTGTATGTATTTTTTACTAACCATTTGCTTTCTTTATTTAATGACTTGTTTGTATTAACCTTAATGTGGAGCTTTTCTCCCCGGGCCTCTGCTGAAAATGGAAATATATCCAGTTGGACTAGCCCGGTAAACAAATGTAAAATAAATAAAAATAAAAATAAAAAAAAATTTATGAACACAGCAGGTCTGTGATCAACACCAGCTACCCCTCTTCAGGAGGGACATGGGTACCACCCAAGGGGTAAATATGCAGTCTCCCATCCAATTATCTAGGTTGTGTTTGAATAGGGTCAGTGAGGAGCTCTGTTTTACATGAATAGGAAGTCTATTCCTGAGAAGCATCAGTTTCTGGGAGACACATCTGTCTCTCCAGCATGTTTTGTTAACATCACAAGTTAGGATGAGATCCCTAGAGCCAGTGGCTCTTGTGCCATTTGACTTATGGATGTGTAGCATTTCTGTTATGACAGGTTGAGAGCTCACCCTATAGGCCAGGCACGTCTCCTCTCAACAGCCTATAAGATATAGGGTAAAGTGACAGGGCTTTCTGCCTGTCCTGTCCACTTAGATTGTGGTTTGGAGTCCCTGTATTTTCTTAGTGAGAAACCTCTGAGGTCTCTCCAGCTACTGCAGGTGTCTGGTGAGGTACATACATAAGGGTGCATTATATTCTATAAGCTGTCTGATGATGGTCAAGTACAGTGGCATTATAACATCCCTTGACCTGGATACTATGTCCTTGCTTATGAGGTATGCTATGTAGAAGGCTTTTCTTATCACCGTGGAAACTTGGTGGTCGAAGTTCAGATTGCTATCAACCTATGTTCCCAAGTCATGCATCACTGTGTTGGAACTCAGAGGGGTGCTGTCCATATTGTAATTTGTATGGAATTCTGTTTTGCCATAGGGAATAATAATGCATTTTTTTTTGCATTTAGTTTTAGACCATGACTTTGGCACCAATGATGTGTTTCTGTTAGCCCTTCTTTTAATATGTTGACATTGTGGGGGTACTCAGTAATTGCTCCCAGTTTGCAATCATCCGCAAACTTGGTGAGCCACAGGCCATCTACTTTGGCCTGGACTTCTGAGAAACAAATGAAAAACAGTAAGGGGCCCAGCACAGACCCCTGTGGTGCTCCACTGATGATGGGTCTACTAGTCGGGGTGGATTCACCAATTTTGATAGAGTATTTTCTGTTGGTGAGCCAGCTGGCTACCCATCTAGTAACTTAAGAGTTAATCTCCAGCTGAGAGAGTTTCTCAATGATGCCAGAGTTGGGGATTGTGTCAAAAGCCTTGGCAAGGTCAAGATAGACTGTGTGTACTGTCTTACCTTCGTCCATGGCTTTGATGACATTCTCAAAGAAGTCTAAAATGTTTAATAAGCATTATCGATGCTTAACAAAGCCAGACTGGGTTGGGTTCAGCATTTGGAGGTTGCCTATGTCCTTGTAGATAAGGTCCATGATATTTTTTTCCATGGCCCTGCAGATGAGGCTGGTTAGACTTATGGGTCTGTAGTTCCCAGGGTCAGTTGATGGCCCCCCCTTTGTGCAGGGAAATTACTGCTGCTATTCTCCATTCTGCAGGAAAAATAGCTAGTTCTTAAGATATGATTAAAGAGAATGCCAAGTGGATCTACTAGGTCTTGTTTTAAATTGTTTAGTAAATAACTTGGGATATTAGCTGGTCTCATTGAGGCTGTGTTTCTGGCCTTGGCAAGTGCAGAGATGACCTGTTCTCTAGAGATACTAGGCAGAGGGCTGGTGCCAGGTATGCTTTGGGATATGGTAGGTGGGGATAGTGGGGTGAGGTTTGCACTGAATCTATCAGCTAGCAGGTTGGAGATATCTACTTGTGTAGTATGAATGATCCCATCTACAATCAGTTCAGCACATAGCTGGGCATTCCCTTTTAGACTTCAGACGTAGTTAAAGAATACCTTGTGATCCTTGGTTAGGGATGCGATTTTAGTTTCATAATTTGCTTTGGAAGACTTTCCAAGATTTCTGATTTTCTTGTTTTGGCTTAGGAGGGAACTCTTCCTCTGTAGAGTGATATCCCTTTTGTTTTTTGACAACAGTTTCTTCCTCTTGTTATATAATCTGTTTATACTTGAAGTCCACCACGGTGGCTTATTTTTATGGGAAGACCTGGTTTTGATCCAGTTAGGTTACAGCAGAGTTTATGCAGTTGGTTAAGTGTTTATACAGGGCATTTGCATACACTTCTGCATAGTAATAATTGATGTCTGTGATTGTGGGTGATATGAAGCTTTTTATAGCATCACTTAGTAAGCTGTAGTTAACTCTGGTAAAGTTGTTTTTATATTTTTGTTCCTGTGAGGGTGCCAGTTCCAGTAGTTAATTCAAATGAGACTGATTTGTGGTCTGACCCAACCAGGGAGGGCATCTCGCATGGGGAAGTACAGTGACCCCTCCCCATGTTGGTGAGTATTATGTCCAGAGCATTAGATCCTCTAGTAAAGGTGCTAACTATCTGTTCCAGAGCATTTGCATTAACAAAGTCCAGTAACCCATGGAAAAGTGTGTTTTTGCTTATGTATGTCCCTCAGTCTGTGGAAGGATAGTTGAAATCTCCCATGACTAAGATGTTGGTCTGTATGGCGAGGGATTCCAGGAAATCGAGGTAGGCAGTGTGCTTATCCTTGTTTATGGTGGGGGATCTACAGCCAGAAATGATGTGGTATGGTATTTTCCCAATAGTTAATTGGACATGGATTAGTTTGAGAGAATCATTCTTTTTGACTAGTCTCAAAATGTATTTGGTTTTAATTAAGATGGATACACCTCCACCTTTGGTTCCTTCACGCTCATTTTGAGGTCTGAATGTGTGGAAGGCATTGTAGCCTGCACGGCCAGGGTGCTGTTAGCAGCTTTGAACCATGTCTTGGCAACTGAATAGATGTCAGCATCCTCCAAGGTGAGGGGTGCTTCCAGGGAGTCCAATTTCATGTGTAAACTCCTAGCATTAAGCAGCATGACCCTGAGTTTAGCTCAGTTAGATTTTTTTATGTTGGAAAATTTGTTGTTTTGACATTGCCTAAAAAAAAGGCACTATGGGTGAGGAAAGGGCCTTTGCCAGTATCCAAAAGCCTGGGGGAAGGTGCACACCACCATCTCTAGCAAAGCACTGAGGTCTATCTACCATATCCTCCCAAGCTGACAGATATTGGATCCCCCTAAACTGACTCCAGAAGCTGAGCCAGTTGTTGAAGTCAATCATTTTTTGATTATATTGTGGCATCATCCTGGGTGAAGGAAGGATATTGCTTAGGGCTAGGGACATACCTGTCTTGGACACATAATCAGAGAGTTCTGTCATGTCTCTCTTCATATAGTCCAGAGAGGTAGGTCTCAAGTAATCCACTCCAACATGGACTATGACGGAGTCATAACGGTACTTGTCGTTGAGTGACTTGAGTACATGCATGATTTGTTGGATCCTGGCACCTGACAGACAGCTGATCGTGACCTTCTCCTTGTCCAGTCTGGTGTGGGGGTCATCTGTGTGTCTAACTGTGGAGATGCCTATGTGTCTATGACCAACACATTTGATGTTCTTTGCCTTAGGGACTTATTTGTCCAGACACGGAGTGTGTGTGTTGATGTGTGTACTGACTTCTTTTTGCTCAGTGGTGAGTCTGAGTGGTGTGCATTTGGGAGGTCTCTGTTATTTTGTTAGGCTTTGAGTGAGTACCTCCACATATGTGGGCTTATGTGTCGTGACCTTATTTTGAGTGAGAGATGAGGTTTGCGTGAGAGGTGAAGCATGTGTGCTGACAACCTGTTTGATGTTTAGCTTGATTTTACATGAGAGAATTGACTTCAGTTCCATGGTGTATTTGCATATCTCACAAAAGGTGTTAGTTTGCTTTAGGTATTTCATTAATCCCCGTGACCGCTCACTATTTTAGGTAACAGTTCATAAACTGGACAGCAGCAGCACATGGTCATGCCACAGGAGGTGTAGGGTTAAGTTATATAACTGAGGGAAGGAACCAATAAATGAAGGTGAAAACAAAATTATAATAGTTATAAATCTCCATATATGTAACGCTCAGGAAATAAAGATATTGTTGCATAAAACTGATATGTACATTTATTTAGAAACATAATGTTATAGTTACTATGATGAGAAGCAGGAACACCAAACATTTTAGACTGCAATACAAATAACTTAACTTCATGAAATAACTTGAAAGATAATACCCCAACACTGTAGAAATGAGTCTGATTTAGACTGAAATGTAGGTAATAATTTGCAGACTTTTACATATTTTGGGGCTATTTGATTAACTTATATTAGGAATACTTAGGAATATCTGGCTGAGAAAATGTATAGCTCTGATGTGGACAGTGACTTCCATATCGAATGAGTCTTCTTTGCTCGACATCTGAGCAGTACACTTATTACTTGTATCTCAGATTCCTGGAATTACTTATTCATTGCCATCAAGTTCAGTCTTATGAAAATATATTTAGAACCATTTAAGGGTAATAGAGAAGCTACAAGTTTGATGTTATTGCCAGGGATGCCAGGAGACTTAAACAGGTATGGTTAGTCTGGGAATCTGAATGTTTGACATTAATGCCAGGGACGTCAATGAACTCAAAATAATTTTCCTGCCTGTTAGTCTCACAAAAGTGTATGTTCTGTTTATTTTAGGTTATAGATATTTCAAAAGTCATCTCTGTGTAATGAAACTTGTTTGTTGAGCTATTCCCACAGATACCTTATCTCCTTCCATGCCTATGACTTCCATGGGCAGAGGGATTTTGGGTAACTAAAAGTTGAAAGATTAGGGGAACTTTAAGTTCCTCTGTGTGCCTTCACTCTACTACATACATACATACAAGGTTTAATTTTAGAATCAGTTTATTTAGTTCAGAATGCATTATTTCTTCAGTACATAAATTGCAATAACAAAATATTCACCATGAACTAATTCTAGAATACCTAAGAATACATTTACTTAAAATATGTATAAACTAAAAATAGCAGCAAGACAGAATAACCTTTGTACCAGTTAATTTGGGAAATATCCCAAAAAATCACTCTTTGGGTGTGTAGCACCACAGTTAATAGCAGTAATAATACCCAAACTCATAGTCTTTGCATCTTATATATATTCTGTATGTAGGTCCTATTACAGACAATTTAGCACTGGAGTCATGTCAGAATCATCTATGAGGACTGAGTACAGTAGTATATGCCAATCACTATCATCATTAAAAAGAAATTATTTTTCAAATAAACCATTTTCAAAACCTTTGATCTTCCATTTCAGTTCCTGCTGAGGCACCTTCTGAATGGAATCTGCATGTCCTCCTTGTGTTCACAGAAGTTTGTACCAGGTGCTTGGGTTTCTTCCCAAAGGTATGCTGTAGGCAAATTGATGATCTTTCAAATTATGCATGAATATTAATGCAGTGAGTGAGTGACTGTGTTTGCATGTCCTACTATAAACTGGCATATTATCCAGATTTAATTTCTCTGCCATGTATTCCTTTAGTGCCAGGATATGCTCCAGCTCCCCTAATGCCCAGAACTAGAAAAAGTGATTCTCAGCGAATAAATTAGAAAAATAATAAACTTGTTTTTCTAGTTGTCACTCAAGAATTGCTAATTAGTTTCATGTCTGCCTTTCACAATCGAGGCGAATAACTGTTTTCTCCGTCATAGAGCTATAGATGGCTACAAGGTGTCTTTCATGCTGACAGCTGGCTAGCTATGAACTACCGATCAACTTCATACTGTAGTCCTAGATTTGATTCTCTCAGCTCTACTTGCCTACTGTATGAATCTCAGCAAGTGATTTTAGAAAATGGTGTTCCTGAGTTACCCCTGAAAAGGGGCAATATTATCCTGCGGGTTTACCTAACAAGTGCTTAAAAACTGTAATGTTACTCAATATCAGTGATGCAGTGTGGGGGGACATTTAACTCATTTAACTTTTTTATTGCTTAAACAAAGAAAATAATGCATGCCTTCTTTTTATTATTTTTGTTTAGGCAATATGAAATAAGAATGATGAAGCAAAAGCCTGAACTCATCGCGAAAGACAAAAGTTAAAAGGAAAAGTAATTGAAACACTTACAAGTGAAGCATGTCAGCCAGATAACATTGAATTTGCAGAGTATCTCACAGAGGCTGCAACTTCTTTCAGTGCACATCCATGCAGAATGTCATTTACTGCCAGACATCTGTGGCAAGGAATGCTAGCATACACTAGTGATAGGAGAGAGAGTTGGTGGCGTGCAACTGTGCATGGGTAACCATCATTTCAGGATGTCTATTTCTAGCTCCTGATATTTTTGCCACTGCCAGCTTTGCCCACTAGGACTGGATCAGCAAGTCAGCAGGTAGGTCTTTGGCCAGAAGAGTACCTGGTGTAATGCTGCAACACCAGAATCACCAATGTTATCCATTTGCTGAAACATAATGGTTCATGTTGTTTGAAAGTGGAGTTTTCCATTGTCTAGAAGCCTTTGAGGAGCTCATCTGTTGATAAATAAACCTGGGAAGTAACTCATTGTCAGAGCAGAAGGTTACTGAAGCAAAGGGTGTACTGGTCAGGCTAGTGTTATTTCATACTGGAACCTGTTATATTCATTTATTTGAATTGGTTTGGATACAGTGTTTGGAGTAGTGTGTGTGTGTGTATAGACATGAAAATGACAACTGGCGTGTATGATTTCTAGAACAACAATGCTGAATGGTGGATGAAGAAGTTTATTCTACATTCTGATTTTGTACTGTTTCCCTTCAAACTGTAGTAAACAGCAGTGGGTATGTATAAATGAGAAACTTACAAAATGAAAATGGAGTATATACTTTCATATTTACATTTGGGTTAAGTCTTACGTATCTGATGGTAGTTATTCCTAATATAATTTTATGCCTATTTTTTCTTTTTACTGTTTTTGAGTTTTGTTTGCTGGAATGTGAGGACAAGTTTATCAGTTTTTGCATTAAGTACAACAGTAACTTCTATATGTGTTCACTTTACACTGGTACCAATTTTATGGGGATTTAATCGGTCTGTTGTATTCTAGTCGGTTTAGCAAATCATGTAGATTGATGGTATTGTGCTGTAAACTCTGTTACATGATCCCTTTAATTGTGTTGAACTTGCTACATATAATAAATCCTTTTTAATTTGCTTCATGTATTATTTCTGTTATACTCATTTTGTGTTTGTTATTCTGTAAAGTAATGAGGTCACATTTTGATTTTGAATTTAGCTCAGTCACTAGACCAAATATTTCAGCTTCCCCTGCTACAAAACCTATGGTACATCACTACTGAATACTGTCAGTTGTCATCTGCACTGGCATAAAATTATTACGTCATGAATATCAGTGGAAGGGAATGTTGAAGCTGATATAGGAAAAGTCCAAATGAATATATATCATCTTTTTTTTTAAATTGTATTATCCTTTATTTAAATTCCAATAGAATCAGTAAACTTCTTGCATAGTTTGATGGGCAGTTAGACTGCATTGCCTAACACTTGTTGCAATGATATGTTTCTCATTAAAACTACTTTGCTGAAAATAACTGTTTAAAAAGGCACTTTGAAGACCTTGCTAACTGACTGACTTGTTCAAAATATCAGTTGTGTGTGTGTGTGTTTTAGGGAGTGTAGCTAAGCAAAGTATATCATTTTAAAGCCTGTCCGCTAATTAAAGTGTGGAACAAACTGAAAAGGACAAGAAACCATTATTTACAAGAAAGAGCACCACACACTCAGAAATAGATGTCACTGGCAGCAAGGCTGAGAGTCCTGTCTCTTATAGCAGCTCTACATAATAATGTGGTAGGAGCCTGCCTGGTTAAGACTGCTAGACCTAATTAACAAGGTGCTATATTAGCCTAATATGTAAGAGCAGAATGGTAAAACTGCAAAGAGTGTTTTGAAGTACTTACTGCAAAAGGTTGCTTATGGAGAGAGCTCAAGGGCTTGGTAAGTATTGATTTTTTTTATCTTGAAATCACACAAAGAAAAACAGTACAGCTTCTGTTTGCTCTGAAGTACTACCTCTGAAGCAGAAAACATTCCACAAAACATCAGAAGGCCTTTGTTATAGCTTCTGTAAGATTCTGATAAGTGCTATACTCATTATAGGCTACCAAGCTGGCTTCAGTCTAATTAGGGAAGGGATATGACAGCCAACTGTCCAAAGATTTGTTTTCTGCCTGTAAAACTGTTTCCTATTCTTTAAGTGACCCACAATGCAGATAATTTAGTATATTAATTATGGATTATGCTGAATTTGGTAGATGTTCCTGAACGTGGTCAAATATTTATTACCATGAAGAACATCTTCTAAGGCTGTCTGCTATGAAACATTGGAAGGGGGATTGTGTGACAGAGAGGACACACTGCACTGGATGTAGCCAGAGTTATTGCTGGTGATGTAGCACTGGATTGTAGGCCTAGAGAACTAAAAGGTACAGCTATATGTTCTCAGACTCATGACATAACTAAATTGTGTATAACATTTGCTTCAATCTACAGAGGCTGGTTTATAATGATGCTATGAGAAAAAAAGTTTTTTCTTTGGCTTCCTGACACACCTGCCATTCAGGCCTTCCCATAGGTACTTTATTGACCTATGCACTCCCTTGGGGTAAAAGGCCTGCATAGGTTAATAGGTTCATGGGTATTTTCTAGGCTCAGGGGGTCTAACTTTACATTTGGGACAGGGATGTTAAATCAGGGGTAAATTTGCAGTTACCCATCTATTCATTCAAATTACATTTGAATATAGTAAGGAAAGTACCTTACTTTATGTGGAGTGGAAGGTAGTTCCATAGAAGTGGTATTCTCTGTGATACAAACCTGTCTGTCCAACATGTTCTATTTATTTTGCAAAAGAGATTGAGATCTCTTTAGCAGGTGTTTATGATACCACTGGACTTGTGAATGTGTAGTAGTTCTGACAGAACAGGGTCTGTTGAAGCTCTATGTGCAAGGCAGTAGCCTGTATGAAACTGAGAAGAGAAACAAAAGTTTTGAATCCAGAGGTTATCTAAACAATCCTGCCTTGGTTTGTGATTGACTGTGCAATAGCCTGGTAAGAGAAGTTTTTATTTGAATTTATATTTTATTTTTTACCATTGTTTTTCACTGTTTGTAGGATAGCTTGTAGATAAGAATATTTACTTTGATTTATACTTTGTTGGTTTGACTTTCATTTTCACTGTTTGTTGTTAGAAAGGGATAGGTTCTAGACAGGTAAACTCTAGCCATACCAAGGGGCCTAGTCAACTATACATTCACACAGACTGCAAACAGGACAATCTAGAGCTTATCTAAACAATCTTGTCTTAGTTTGTGATTTCTTGATCTTTACTGTTAAAAGGAAGTGTGACTGTGAGGGATAGTGTGATGTAAAGGAATACCAGCTTTTGTGTGACTTTCACAATTTATACAGTCAGAGCAACAAGTTTACTGTACTTAATTTAATATTTAGTTGTATATTATTTGTGTGATTTTTCTCATCAAAGTTGATTTAAATTAACTTTGAATTCTGTGGTAACTGATTTCAATTATTCTTTTCTTTTAGAATGTTTTATTCATTTGCAGCTGAATATAGAGTCCTTAAATGAGTATGCCATTAATGATTTGCTAATGCATAAATATCTTGTACAGTGTAATAAATGTTATGTGTATTTAAAGGTAATGCCTGATAACACTGATGATCGGTATTCCGTATATCAAAAGCTGGATGATTTGCTTACCATTAATAGTAGTAAATCTAGACTTGCCGATGACGACTGCACTTGTGCAATTGGCACAGCTTGGAGAACTGTTAATAGATATATCAGTGACTGGACTGATGAGAAAAACATTGTTAGGCAAAGAGTAAATAGAACAGATTTAGGAAAAGAAGTGTCTATTGTCTGTAAAGATCACTCAACCCCTACTGAACATGATAATACCACTGACGACTTTGGGATTCTGGATACAAGCATTCAGCAATCTGACAATTCAGAGCGTATAGAAGGAAAAAAAAAGGAAAAGAAAGGAAGAGGTTCATAACAAATAACAAGGAAGAAAAAGAAACTGATAAATGTCTGTAAAGCAAAGGAAATTCATACTAAAAAGAACACAGTTTTTAACACACAGATTACAGGGAATGATAACAATCCTTTATTCTACAGAAAAAGACATTCCCCAGGATTCAGTAAGCTCTGCACAGCGTGCAAGAATAGTGCAAGAGCTGCTGCAGGCTATATGGCTGACGTGCGATTCAGGAATGAGCTCCCAGGACATGCACGAGTGCTCTTGCACTATTCCTGCATGGACACAGCCCCTGTATGCTAATTACCTCATTTGCTGGTGAAAACCATGCAAATGAGGTGAATTAGTGATCCAGGAAGCAGGCAGGAGTCCATGCACGAATAGTGTAGACTGCAGAAAGGTATTCAGCCAGTAGCTGAATACATTTATGCAAACTACAAAACGGAGGCATGACAGCTCATAAAAAAGCATGTATTATAAGAGCTAGGCATGCCAAAGGCCAAATATATGGCCATAGGCATGAAAACTAGTTTCAAAATTATAAAAAATAACTTTTTTTTTGGCTGATTTCAGCTGTTTAAGCATAGGGCAGCAGTGCGCAAATGAGATTGGCCTGAAAATAATAAAAAAAGCTGGAAATAAGCTTTTAAACCAAAATCATCATTTTGCCATAATAGCGAATGGCATGCATAACACAACAAGACTATGGAATAGTGGTTGCTGAGGGGTAAGGCTGAGTGTTGGTTTTGTAACCATGCATTAGCAGTCATTTCTATGCAAATGAGGGGAATGATACTGAATCACAGATTTCCCCTCAGTGCTAGCTTGCACCCAACCGTGTAGGTGCAGTAATACCATGGTGTAAGCCTAAGAGCTAGATGTCTTCATAAGGGTGTGTGTCATGCATGCTGTAAACATATTGGAGCTCTGTGGCCCGTGTTTGCCTTTAGCTAAGCACAGCTAAGGAAGGGGGTGTGTCTGAGGCTGCCTAGTAGTGTTTACATTTCCTAAACGGGTGTGCGCGCCACACACCGGGTTTTAAAGAAAAATAAATAAACCTGGAAATAGCAGCTCTGTTCACATCTCAGCACTGGGTTTTTGTGGCACACCTTGGGGCTTAAACAGGAAGGCAATGGGAAGGGAAAACAGCAGAAGGAAGGAAATAAAAGAGAACTAGCATAGCTGGCAGGTGAAATGTATCAGAATCAGGCAATTACACAGGCAGCAGCCCAGCCTAGCCCAGCACACTACTATAAACTATACAAACACCTTTCACTCTGGTTTCTCTCACAAACTCTACACCACTAGTGTACACAAATGAGGAAATTTTACCTAACAAAAGCAACAAAATGATAGGGGCTTCTTTTGCTCTCATAAATCAATATGTGGAAGAGGTTGAGGGTGGTGAGGATGAGAATGCTGATGACCAACCCACAGTGAGGAGAAGGAGAAGAGTGTACAGATGCAGGGTAACCTACCAGGGGCTACATGAGCTAGAGATAGTGGAGCGCTATAGGGTAGACAGGGACCTTCTACAGCAAATTGTTGAGCTGTGCCAGCCATGGCTCACACACAGAAACAGCAGAGGGGAACCCATCCCAGTGGATACCAAGGTATGTGTAGGCTTAAGAATACCAGCCACAGGTACCTTCCATAGGCCAACTGGGGATATCATTGGGATCTCACAAGCATCAGCATGCAGGGTACTCCACTAGTTCCTGGATGCCATGTCAGCACATGCCGGTGAGCACATATATTTCCACAACACCCATGAGGCATTGCCCAGCAATATATGTCTCTTCCACCAAATAGCAGAATACCCTGAGGTAGTGGGTGCTACAGACTGCACACACATATACACATCAAAGCACCACCCGGCAAGCGGGGTGGGGTCTACATAAACCATAAGGGCTTACCCTCCACCAATTGCAAGGTTGTGTGTGATGCTCAGGGCATTATAATGAATGTGTGTGCTGGCAGCCCTGGAAGCTATCATGACTCCCACATCTGGCATATGACGCAGCTGTACCAGAGACTTGCCAGTGGGGACATCCCATATGGCCACCTAGTGGGGGATGCTGGTTATACACTGGAGTTGTGGCTGATGACACTCATCAGAAATGCACACACACCCGAACAATAACTCCATAATGAGGCACACGCACAAACCAGAATCATAATAGAGTGTGTGTTTGGGATGCTCAAGTCACAGTTCCAGTGCCTGGACATATCCGGTGGAGCCTTGCAGTACTCTCCAGCTACATGTACCCAAATTTTCATTGTATATGCCATACTACACAATATAATCCTGCAGAAACAGCTGCAGTTGGAACACGATGGGGCAGGGCCACACAGCCCCCAACATTGCCAAGGCCAGCACAGGCACAGACTGACTCAGAGGAGGAACAACCTAAGCCTGCCCCTGTAGGCAGAAGGAGGCATGCCCAGTATGCCCAGGCCTTGGCAAAGAGGCAATGCATAAAACATAGACTGACACGGTAGGAACCCAGGGAATGACACCTCTCTCTTACTCGCACATACAGTAAAAGGGATGCCAAATATGACACTACCTGTGCTTAACCATGTATAGGGAGTGTTCTATGTGCATCCGACATAGTCAGCCCTCCAGCACCATCCTCAATACAAGCACAGCCACAAGGTAAGTCACTCTTCCTATCATTTGCTGAATGGAGTAGTATGTTCTGCTACTTGTATCTATGGTATGGATGTGAGCATGCAAGGGAATCGGGTGGCTGAATGGGATGGCAGCAGATAGTAGACACCTATATGGGCAGCATGAAGTCCATAACAAATACTGATATCAACATAGTAGGCAGTACTAGACAAGGTGACATATCCCACTGCAGGACATGTGGTGGGTCAAATGTGTGTCCATAGGACACACACATGCATGTCAGTAAGGCTCACATACCCAACAACAGTCTCAGCCAGCAGTACAGGTGTAGATGACCACAAAGAAAGGCTCTGCTAAGGCCTCCAATTAATGGCAATGGAGAACAGCCTCCCTCCAGACCTACACAAACAGACTACAACAGGTCAGGCAGTTGGATGTTAGTTCTGAAGGGTAAGAAGTCTGAAACTGAAATGTAGGTCAATAAAACCTAAGATCTGTACTACAGTGATATGCCTCTAGTCTGCATGATAGGTCAGAATACAGAATGAAATGGAAGCCATCAGAGTACCTGAAATACCAGTACAGTCATAGCAAATGTTTACAGTTTTCAGGTTTGCCCCCCCCCCCCACACAATTCCACGTAAAAATGTAGTAACATGTACATGTGGGTATAATAACAGTGGAGCACAGATTACCTGAGTTGGCCAAATTAGCAGGACAGATTGTTGCATGTGTACAATGTGCAGGGTTCTGTGTGTTAGGTTGTTGTGTGTTGTGTATTGTGTGGAAGTGGTCAGCATGTAGGCATGGAGGGTTGTGTCCCGGTGGCCTATGGCCAGTACTGTTGATGACAGGGCCAGGTTCTGACAACTGCAGTGCCAAACACAATGCATCCCAGCAAGACCCAGTCCAGCAGTAATCCATACTAATTGTTCAGATGTAATATCTGTCACCATCTGAAAGATGAACATGGCATGAATATGGGCCTAGACATACGCACAGTACACAAGTGGAAGTACCCTAGACAGAGAGTGTATAAAATGTTACTGTCAAATAGACACACCTTTGGAATTGTACATACAGGTTAGCAGCACATTAGTTGTCTGTGTAGTATGGAATACTGATGTAGTCTGGCCAAACACTGGCAGACCACAAAAGGCACAGTTATGAAGTACTGAGAGACTGCTGATGTCCCTACACAAGCCAGCATAAGGGGAATGCCCCACATATATCTGTGAGTCAGCTGCAAGAAGCTTCCATAGCAGACATGCACTCAGCTCACCCCACCATCATCCACAGGTTCATCACAGGTCATATCCCTGCTGTTGTGAATGAGTACAATATGACCCCCACTTCTGTATGGGAATACCCAAAGAATGCAGCATGCTGAAGAGGTATCCCATGCAGGTGTGTCCCTAGCTATAAGCAGCACCCTGCCAGCATCCACACCAATGGATTAATAAGGACAGAAACTATTGCCATTAACACCTTGCACACCTACCCTTTCACCCCAGGGGAATCCAGTGGCTTGCAGCCTGGGACTGTAGGAGTGACGTAATGCACTGGCCTGCTACAAATGGTCTGCATCACTACCAAATGCCCTACAGTCCTCTGTCAAAGGCCTGTGTCTCACCCATACTGCCAATGTATGTTATCTCATGGAGTCCCAAATAACGACATAACACAGTCCACAGAACACAAATGGAAGGCCATGTCAACAAATCCCAGTAGCATGTCCACCATGTCCTACTACATGAACTGTGGACCAACCCCTAAATACTGCTGGGATGAAGTGATAACTAAAAGGATTCTTATCAGATATTGCTTGCATAATGTTAGGAAGAGGATAGAATAACAGAGGAGGGAGTAGAAGCATGGATGCCATGGAGTGTGTGAAGTATGAAACTCTGATGTGTGCCCATACTATCCCTGCCTGCAAACACAGGAATGGGTGGCTATAGACCTGCCCGTAAACCACAATGTGAAGGGGAAATGACCAGATATATGAGCATTGCCTCTGGGTAACCTGTGTGAATCTGTACAGCTGAGAGCTATGGTCACAGCAGGATGTGGCCATTCTGTCACATCAATAGATGTACAAGCATGGGATCCTCAGCCACCACAGTAACAAGGTGCTTGACCATTTACACAGACCCATCAGCAAGTGTCTGCAGCTCCCCCTCCAGAAAAGCATGATTGCACAAGAATATATAAGCTGCAGACCACAATACTGGACACAGCTTAATTCATCTTGTATTCCTCAGGAAATTACTGTGAGCAAATAAGTATATCTGTCAGTAGTTGATGACATAATACATCACAGTGTAAAACAGTACATATGTCTGAATATCTCTGCTAACACCAAAACCATGTAGCACAAACAGCACAGACACAATTAGTTACAGTATCCCACTATCCTTTGCCCATTGATACTCCATATTGTCAACCTATCTACAGATATCCCACAGAAACAGGTTGCTAGCTGTAGGTGTAGAACACATATGCCTGCACTGGAGTACAACCTACCTGGAAAGGATTCACACATTCAATACAGAAGGTCATACTGGGCATGCTCCCACACTTAGAGAAACAAAGCCCATGTCTGACAAAATAATACAGAAGGTCATACTGGGCATGCTCTCACACTTACAGAAATTAAGCCCATGTCTAACAACAACAGTGGACTATATATATATATATCTGTCAGTTGCAGATGTCTGTGCACAAACACCACATTGCACACCAGTCATGCTTTGCACCCACATCTGATAGGAATACACACATATATCTAAGGCAACACACTATAATAGGTCACACATATACAAACAGAGATGTGGGGAAGAGAAAGACAGACAATGACAAAGAGCTTCCCATCATGAGGCCTGTCCCAACCACCACACATCCAACTGGCCAATATCACATGATGTGCTAGTGTCTATCACTGTAGACATTTGCTTCTAGTAGCCCTCAGCATTGTAGTGCCTGTGGTGCTTGTGATACCTGTGTAACATGACAGTACAAGTCATTATTCATCTAGCAGTCGTATACACAGTCGTGTCAAATGTAACATTGTGTGTGAGTGAGTGTTGTGTTTGTGTTTCCAGAGGAATGGTTTATGGCCCATTCACACACACTGCACTCCCCATTGCCCTAGTTTAGCTAGCCTGCTGATGTCAGTCACCTTGAAATACCTGCTTGGACAAATTTCAGCCCTATAACCGCCTTGGTACATTCAATACCTGTGTAATGCTATAGTGTGATGTACTAGTTAGGTAGGAGTTCTAATCCCAGACATGGCAACTGTGTGTGTGTGTGTGTGTGTGTGTGTGTGTGTGTGTGTGTGTGTGTGTGTGTGTGTGTGTGTGGAGAGAGTAATGTTTTTGAGGCCATTCGCAGTCACTACACCTCCCATTGCCCTACTTTAGCAAGCCTGCTGATGTTAGTCACCTTGAAATACCTCCTTGGAAAAATTCAGCCATGTAAGCTTTGTGGTGTGTGCAAAAACTGTGTAATGCTATAGTGTAATGTACTAGTTAGGTAGGAGTTCTAACCCCAGACATGGCAACTGTGAAACTCTGTGTGTGTGCATGTGCAGAGGTCATTCACAGTCTCTACACCTTCAATTGCCCTACTTTAGCAAGCCTGCTGATGTCAGTCACCTTGAAATACCTCCTTGGACAAGGTTCAGCCCTGTAAGTTCTGTGGAGCATGCAATAACTGTGTAATGCTATAGTGTGATGTACTAGCTAGGTAAGTTCTAATCCCAGACATGGTAACTGTACAACTCTGTGTATGTGTGTGTGCATAGAGACTAATGCTTTTGAGGCCATTCACAGTCACTACTCCTCCCATTACCCTACTTTAGCAAGCCTGCTGATGTCAGTCACCTTGAAATACCTCCTTGGACAAGATTCAGTCCTTTAAGCTCCATGGTGCATGCATTAACTGCGTAATGCTATAGTGTAATGTCCTAGTTCTGTGTGTGTGAGTGTGTGTGTGTGTGTGTGTGTGTGTGTGTGTGTGTGTGTGTGTGTGTGTGTGTGTGTGTGTGTGTGTATACAGAGTCATGCTTTTGAGGTCATTCACAGTCAATACACCTCCTATTGCCCTACTTTATCAAGCCTGTTGATGTCATCTACCTTGAAATATACCTTTGGAGAAGGGCTAGCCCTATATGCTCCGCTGTCCATGCCATAAATGTGGAACAATGTAGTAGGAGTAACTACACAGCTATGGGTTTGAATCTCATCTGTGGCAAGTGTTTATGTGTGTACCTCAAATATTTTGTCCCCATTTACAGCCAGTACACATCTCAGAGCCTGACTTTAGCAGTCCTGCAGATATCATCCACCTTACAAGTATCTGTTGCAAAGCCTATACCATGTCAGGTCAGTGGTGCATGTGGTAAATGTGTAACATAATGGTCCATAAAGATTGTTAGATAGAAGTTTGAACCTGACCCCTGGCAAATGTGTGATCAGGGTAAAATTATTTTTGGGATCGCTCACCCACTACATCACCCAATGCCAGTATTTACAAGGCCAAGTGATGTTCCTCACCTTAGAAGTACCTTGAGACAACATCCATCCAATAAGCTCTGTGGCACATGTGATAAATGTGGTGCACTGTAGTAGCAATATATAGCTAGGTAGGGGTTTGAATGTCAGTACTAGCAAGTGTGTGTGTGTGTGTGTGTGTGTGTGTGTGTTTGTCATAAGTATCCTGTGTGGAGGTTGCTGTGATTGTGTAATGACAGGATGCATTATAGGGTGGGTTTTGCTAAATTATTATATTGAGGACCTACTATATGCCACAATGTCCACCTTACAAGGACAACAGATGTCAAACAGCAGAGAGGCTTGTGTAGGCAATCCATAGCCCTACACGTGGCATTATGGATCAGTGAACAATATAGGCAACCCTTGCATTACTCAGAGAACACTCTCCACCCATGTCTCATACACAAACACACTTGGCTAGGCAACAATCACTATATTGGTAGTTCCCTGCATATTGCGCACAGATAGTAACCACGGTGTGATTGCAGTGGACTACATGCCTGTTGACCACAACACTGCCACTGACATCAGAATGTATTGTGATGTGTAACATCTCCTGAGTGTGTGTTATCCAGCAAGTAAAAGGACATGGCACCCTGTTATCATCTCTACAATAGGCAAATAAATGCTTACAGTGGTCCTTTGCTATGTTCCCCACTGGATGCCTGCAACAACTGTAGAGTCTGCAAATGTAACCCACAAAGGGAATATCATGCCTTATACACATGCCCTGTATGGACAGATGCCACTAACTCCAGTGAATACCTGTATCATGCTGTCAAAGTAGGTGCAGACACAACCTCAGTTCCATAGCCAGGTCTCACCACATGAGGTCAGGAATGCCACATCAGAGGATAACAATCTATCCACACAACATGCCCCAGAGAATCCAAGTACACTTCCACACATCACAGAACATGCATGTGGGACATGTGCACAACCCAGACACTGTCCGTGTTATGGAATATAGATCACCTATATGGCAAGCATTGCACAGCACTGGCCACCCACAATAGTAACCCAGATGAGTGGATGGTGAATACAATACCCACATGCGTGGGCCAATCCAGGAACTACAACTATGAGCCACATTGGAGGCCATTGCCATGTGGCCTGATGCCAAGGTATTCCCTTTGCCTAGCCTTGTACAGCCTTCTGGAACAGTCAACTACTACACACATGTGAAACAATGAACACATGCATGTCAGTACTGGCAAGTGTGTGTGTGTGTGTGTGTGTGTGTGTGTGTGTGTGTGTGTGTGTGTGTGTGTGTGTGTGTGTGTGTGTGTGTGTGTGTGGAGATTAATGATGAAATAACTGTTTTGCCATATATCAGCTTGATAAGCTCTTTGGCGTGTGTGACAACTGCGTAATACTGTAGTGTAGCAAATGAGTTAGCTTGGAGTTCTAATCCTGCCAATTGTGATAATGTGTGTGATTCTCTGAGAAAGTGTGGGTGTGTTTTTCTTGACACCTGCTTTTGTGGACAATCACATGTACTACACTTCCTTTATCCCTCCTTTTCAAATGTTGCTGTTCTCACCCACCTTCAAAGATATCTTTGGGCAGCTTTCCATCATATAAGCTCTGTGGCATGTACAATAACTGCATAAAAATGTAATAGCAATACATAGTCAGGTAGGGGGTTGAAACTCAGTAGTGATAAGTGTGCATTTGTGTGTTTATTAGTGTCCTGTTGGGGTGATTGTGTAATGACAGGGTCCAGTGCAGTGTGGGTTTTGCCACTTTATATATATATATATATATATATATATATATATATATATATATATATATATATATATATATATATGTCCCATTGTCAACATTACAAGGCCAACATTTTCCAAACATTGTAGAGATTGTTGTTGACAATCCTCAGCCATAAATTTGTACAGCCATGCACAATTACCATGTGACAGTATGGATTAGTACACAATATAGGAGCGGGGATGTTCCAGACATGAGGACAGTTTCTCTTCACCGTCATAATGCTCAGATACCACTGTCCACCCATGGATCATACACAAACATGCTTGGCTCTTACTCTCCTACTCCCTTCCTTTCTTACTTTGTCTCTGCCTGTCTCTCTCACTCCCTCTCTGGTGGATGTGGAAAAGTACACCTGCTTTGCTTAGGCAGCAGCTTGGGTTTTGTAAGTGATCAGCTGACAGCCTGTGCATGAATTGCACTCACCCACTAGCTAATTGCATGTGTAACAGCTGTGGTATCATTCCTATAGCCAATTGCATAGAAACACACTCCTATAACTTAGCACTTCATGTGGGTGTTGGCCCTTTCCCTTCACTGTGAGCAGGAATTCATGTGGGTGTTTGACAAACAACATCACAGAGGGTAGTTGGATATACCTCTTACAACATACACTGTGAAGACAGGCCAAGAAACAGGAGGGTATGTTCCAGACATGAGGACAGAATGTAAGTATTGCTATTCTACATTTGAAGTAATGTTGATTTAACAGGGTTTATGTGGCTATGGCTGTTCTACATGATTTAATATCTGTCATGAAAGTTTTATGTGCTTGAGGAAACTCTCGCCTGTAGGGCTATCTGCAGAATGGCCAGTGTTTGGAGTCTTACATGTGTTGTGCTACTAACACACTTCCTATCTTTAGAAATGCAGTAGCATACTCTGAGGATTGCAGTCAGTACATGGTGACAACCATGTGGGTTACTGACTTCATATCCCTCAGAAGACATATGTCACAACAAACCCTGTTACATCAGTAAATGTATCGGTTTATCACGGCAACATGTCAATATTGGCCCTGTGTTTGTGCCTCCAGCCACAACTTTGTCAACCCTTGTACATATGTCATGCAGTAAGAGGTGCATATGTTCAATACTTCATTATTTACTGACATCATACCTGATAATAAGCCAGTGAGATATCAGACTGCTAGATATGTTATGTATAGTAGGCCTTATATTTGAGGACAAAACCTGGACATTCTGTTGTAGTGTGTACAGTAGTGAGGTCTGTGTACTTATGGTGATTGTTGACAGAGTGTGTATTGTGTATATGTACCTTGGCCTGTGTACAGAGTGTGGTAGATGTCATTGTTCTTGGTCCTGTTCTATCTGATGTTGCATGCTGCTCCAGTGTATGGTACCCTATCAATGTACATGTTTGTAAGGCCAGACCAACACATGTCCCATACTACATATATATATATATATATATATATATATATATATATATATATTTTTTTTTTTCTTTTTTATATGTATATATATATATATATATATATATATATATATATATGTATATATATATATATATATATATATATATATATATATATATATACAGACGTGTTTATGACCATATATATAAGGCAATATACAGATGTATACAAATACATATATATAAATATATATGTGTATGTACATGTATACATATATCTACATATGTGTATATATATATAGCCATATCCTTATGTGTACACAAGTGTTGTATTTACCTTTCCAGACATATCCCATCATATTTATCTGATATGTGCTTATATAGATATAACAACATACTGATTCAACAATATGTCCACTAACAAGTACTACACATCTGTAGAACTCAAAGCAGTTGTTCACTACTATTCAGTATGTGTACTAACAGATGCATTGGAAAAAACAACAAATGTCTTCATAGATGGCTTAGTGGTTAACAGCTCTGACTATAGTGTACAGGGTCCTGGGTTCAAGGCCTGCAAGGGCTATTTTGTTTTGTTGATAGGCAGATCAAGGACTGTTGGATACAGAGTGGTTACAGCAGTTTTGAGCAGCTTTAAGTGGGTTTGTGAGGGTTTGCATGATGGTAAGCGGTGCTAATGTATGGTTAAATGTATAGGCGCTTAAATCGCTTCAGCTTTGCTTACCAGTGCGCAAATCTACTTAGCATTTATATTGCGGCAATGCTGAAACCTGCTAAGCATGGATCAGCCCTGGTAACCAGTGATCACATTCCAGTCTGATAAAATAGCAGGGTAATGACATCTTTAATGAGTGTATTTAATTCCATGTACATAACATGCGTCTATGTGCTGTCATTACAATAGTAAGGGGTGTGAGTCTACTGCCTGGGATACCTGAGTATATGTAACTTGTACAACACTCTTTTCCATTTGAATGTGTTTCATACATGGGTAGTATCCCAGGTTATAAGCAGTCACAATGGCATGTAATGTATCATTATGTTACTACTGTTGACTGTGCTTTCCCAAGTAAGAGCAGATTGCAGATTGTAGTACTGGAACCAAACACCCCTGCATGCAAAATCCTCACTGTCATGTCCTTGGTGTGTGAGCTGTGTGTCATTACGTATTTGCTACTAGATATTGATCTGACATGTGGATATTAACTGTACACTACTGTATGTATAGGACATGTCATTGAGGGCTGCTGCCATGTAGTAATGGCATACCTATCAGTGTTAGATGGCTATCTGTCAACACATTCATCCTAATGCATAACCAGTTGGTTAGCCAATGTCTTTCTGTCCTCTGTACAGATGTGCAGATGTCAGGTATCCATCTTGGCTGCTTACAGGCAATCTATGCTTGACTGACACTGACATGTCTGCCCAGGTGTGTTATGAATGCCACAGCTAGGAATCCCCACCCTGTATGCACCACATGCCATGGATACCTCAACTGCACTACCACAGTCAACAGAACATGCTTGGGTACAGGTCTCCAAGACAGACACTGACCATGTTATGTAATACATGTTACATACATGTCAGTTGGAGCACCTCACTGGCCCCCTGCAAGAGGCAACCAGATGATTGGATGTTGCATTTAACTCTCACCCTGAGGATCACTCCCATGGCATCAGTTGATAGATGGCCTGCTGGCAAATGGCAGGTGGCATGATACCACTGTACCCACATCCCCTACTCTTCCCATCTCTCCATAGACAATATCCTGGTACACACCTAGGAACACCTGCACCTATGGACCCCAGTACTGACAAATGTGTCAGTGTGAATTACTGAGAATAACAGTGTCTGTGTGTTTGTAAACTTGTAGTTGATAATACCCTGAGGACCTTCACACCCACTACACCCCCATTGCCATAGTTAGACATGGCTGCTGCTGCTGTAATGAACATTGCATGCACCTTGTTACACTCTTCACCATATGGGCTGCCTGGAGTTTGCAGTACCAGCACAACACTGTTGTACAAATAGGTAGATAGGCATAGGTTATACTCTGAGTCCTGGCAAGTGTGTGTATGTGTGCAAGTGTGTATATTTGTAGGATACAGCATTCTGAGGCCACATTCTCCTAATACAATACACCTTGCCATACAGTATAAGGGATAGTGATGTTGCTGACCATAGCAGAGCCATGACAAACCATCACCCTACTATCCCTGTGGCATGTGAAATAGATATATAGCCCTGTAGTAGCACTCTTGAGATAGATAAGGGGTTGTATTGCAGTCATGGTCAATGTGTGATGGTGGGTGGGTATGTCAGAGTATTATCATGGGTTTCAGTGAGTACAATGTCCAATGTGGGGTGTGGATGGGTATACTGTCTTTAAATCATGGTACCCCCAGTACATGTCCCAAGGTCCACTGTATGGGGACCACTGTCACCATCAACCATACAGATAACTGATTACAATATCTAGCCCAATGATGCATATGCTGTGTGCAACTTATCTGTAACAGAATGGACACACTGACAAGGTAGTTAGCACTGATAAATCCAGATCTCTCAGATGTGTGAATGACTGTTATGTGTTTGTCGATGTGTATATGACTGTATGTCACAGTATGTATTGTTCATAAACAACCAGTACATCCCCCATGACCATACTGTACAAGGCCTGGTGATGTTCTTCACTTAACAAGTAACCTGGGATACACTTCATCCTAAAAATTGGGTGGTGTATGCAATTAAGGCCACACACATTAGTAGCAATAAGTACCTAGGTAGGGGTTTTACTCTCAGTGTTACGAAGTAAGAGTGTATGTGTATGTGAAGGGATCTTCTTCAGTTTGCAGAAAATGCATGTCCCAGGAGGTCATCTGTCCGAGAACTGACTGGCAAATGCTAACATTTCACAGGTAGCATCTTTTGGAAATTCATTCCATCAAAACTAGTAGTAGATGTGTAAATGCCCTTTTCCCCACTGTATATCTGTACAGCAATACTGGGGTTGGTATATATAGCTGGGTGTGGAGCTTGTGGACACATCCACCATCATTGCAGTTATTGTTAAGTGTATCCTCCCACTTAGTCGGCTGTAATACTGTACAGTTTATGTTAACAGGTTAAGTAGTTGTCAATCACACTATCTGTGATTCCACACCACCCCACACCTTCCAAAGGGTAGGGATGTGCCACACACACCAGCACACCTATGTTTATCAAGTTGAAGATTGCACTACATTGGGGAAGGGGACACATACCTTGCCAGTACCATTGTCAATGACATTAAATTAGCAGACTGATTATTTCCCAATGTGATGTTGTGCCTATTCTGTCTTGGTGGAATTGCATAAGCTAAATTGGGTTCCTGCAAAAGTACATACATCCATGTGTACAGTATTATGTGTATTGCATCACCACCAAAACCTGTGTGTGTGTTATACACAAACATGTGGTGTGCTCCACCCAGTACACTTACCATTGTCCACTGTAGAAGGGTTGCTGACACCAGCCACCATGTACTCACCTGTATACACCCCCTCAGACCTATCAGGCATGTGGCACATGCAATAACTTGTTATATAGACCTGTGACTTGTATTCAGCTGTACCCAGGATATGGAATAGTCAAGGTGACACCACAGTGCCATACCCCTTGTAGGAAACAAAAGCTGACTAACATCCTGCTGGCACATAGACACCTACAACATCAACAGAATACATTATGGAGACCACAATCACTCAGTGTTAATAACAGCTATAATGCATCATGGCTGGACAGCTACACATCCTGACATGTAAGCATTAAATTTTAGTGGTGAAAGCTTGTTACACAGCATTACATTGGTACACCATAGTACAGTCACCCTGTGCATCAGAACCATATTAGCCTGACCCTGCATTGATATGGATGACAGGGATGTGGCACAGGTATCATCATATGCACAGGGTGTGTTGTGGGTTTGCCAGAGACCTAGGCTAAGCCATTTGTTTGACATCATGTGTGTGAGCTACGGGGTTTCTTTCTTAATTGGGCTGTGCAGATGTGGTATGTGTAGGTATGGGGTTGTCCTAGCTGTGTTGGTGATGTGTGTGTGTATGCATGTACACAGTTCTGCCATGTGGCTCCCCTATACAGAGGTTTGTTGGACAGCTGCAGACCATACCTGGCAGGGTGTGCAGTTCACCGTCTCTGGCCATGGACATGAGAACAGTGCCTGCCAAGGGTTCCACGGGCACTACCGGGTACAAGCCAAGATATGATAATTTCCCCTGATGATGACATATGTCTGCTGGATCTGGGTCCCTCTTGGGACCAGTCAGGGCCATGTGCACGTGGCCTGCTATGTTGTGGTGTGAACAGCAGCCCCCCTGCAGTGCTGGCCCTGGCACTGCCACTACAGGAGTGGCTCTGACTTGTTGCATGTCCACATTGACCACCACCTGTTGGTGTTGCTGGCCTACATCCATGTGCCCGTCACACTACTCCCACCATATGCTCAAGCACAGACATTCCACATTCAAGGATTCACACCATCTCACCCAATCGTCTATCCAGGACCTCTGCAAAATAACAATGGGCACCTGTGAGATAATGGATGTTGTCAATAACAGCAGAATGAGTAGCCCTCTGGAGACTCAGACCCTGTCTGTTATAACTTTCCATACATGCCTGTGCCTCCATGATGGCCAGAAACATGCATCTGGTGACACCAGCTGTGGCACTTCTGCCAGGGGCATGATGACCAGCAGCCCTCCTATGAGATCCACTGTACATCTGCCTGTAGGGTACCTTGCCAGGCATCCGACTATGGCTGCTGTTTCCAAACACACTTGCTATAGTCACCACACTGTCTTGCCCCATGTCACCACCCACAAACTGTTCCTCATCTATGGCAACTGAACACAAAATAATAATTCTGCACCGTACCAATGTCCAGCAAACATGACCAAACGACAGTATATGAAAAGAAAAGAACACTGCTGGACACTGCTTTCCCTTAAAACCTTTTATTCCATAAAACACAGGATAAGTGCTTTCGGGACGTATCCCTTCATCAGATAAAGATAAAAACAACTACACCCTTTTTAAAATACAAAACAGCCAATAACATTCAATAAAAAATTAAAATTCAATAAAAAAAACCGCCTTTTTTGAAGAACAGGTTTTACTGGTATAACCTCAATCAAACCAGGTGTGTGATTGGCCATAAGCTCTACAATCCATTTGGATTCAGCTAGCTCTGTTAAATGTTTTATATCGCCCCCTCTGTTGGTTAAGTAAACATTCACTATCACTCTAAACATAAATTCATGTGTATCTTTATCTGATGAAGGGATACGTCCCGAAAGCGCTTATCCTGAGTTTTATGGAATAAAAGGTTTTAAGGGAAAGCAGTGTCCAGCAGTGTTCTTTTCTTTTCATCTATGGCAACTGGTGATGGGGTATGTATAGGCAATGTGACTGTGTGTGGTGATGGGGTGGATAACAGTGGGATGTCAAGCAATGGCACAGCTTCAGCCCCTGACAATGCTGCCTGTGTCTCACCACACCTCTCATCATTGTCAGAGTCTGTATGGACACTAACATCAGTTTGCCTGCAGGAGGGACCCTGACCCACCTCTCCACCTGTGAAGGGAAAACAAGAAGCGCACTTTAAGACCTGTACATCATTGCTTAACTGTATACACACACACACACACACACACACACACACACACACACACACACACACACACACACACACACACACACACACACACACACACACACTTACTTACATGTGAGGTTGCACAAAGATATTACACACACATCTCTCATTACCCATCTGTCAACATGCATGACATATGGCACTCAACAGCATGCACTGCAGCTATAGTCAATCCCTGTTACCAATATTATACATCTCTGTGATGCATGAGTTGTGTTGGTAGGTGATGCCCCTTCCCCTGGAACACACTGCACCCATGTACACAGTATTGCTGTGTACCTGTTCAGCACCCTGGCATGTACTGTGCACCATACCTCACAGGTGTACACTCCTGTTGCTATGAGGAATGTACACACCTTTACTGACATGGTACCCTCTTCCCTGATATGCCAAGGGGCCACAATACTGCATATGTTAACATTACACAAACCTGATATGTGACATATGACCTGTGCAATCAAATGCAGTATCAAACAAATGTGTTAGTTGTGCAGATGCTGATTGAGATGCATACAATATGTGGGTGCATAAGTGTGCACACTCTTAACATGATGGTTTGTTGCACCAACTGTTAAGTGTACTACAGCAGTCACTATTCCTGGAAAGTTATGCTAGCATGGCCCATCTGCACTTGACAGTATTTGGTCACTCTGCCCTACAAATGTCCCCCAACTCTGCAAGATTGCAAGGTCAACTCATGTGCACAGCCCTTGGAGGTCACACAGTGCCTTCACTATTGCTGTGGAGTCAGGGTTATGTCTGCCACAATTCATGACCTTGACTGTGTGCAGATACAGCGATTCTTAGTGAGCTTTGGATGTCTGCTTCAGTTCACTGTTGTGTTTCAGGATGACACCCCACCCCATCCTCAGCCTTTTTGCAGATGCTTGACAACTATGGGCTACACATGGGTGTCATTTTACAGTGTCCCAAATTCAGAACACCATGTGTACTGGCCTAGTCTCTACTAATAAATGGCAAACATACAGGTGTACACTGGCACCAGCAAGGTACAGATGGGGATGGTGGGCCTGAGGTGGAGTGAAGTGTTTCTTGTGCAGCACGTGTATCTTAATTGATACTGTCTGCAGGTTTTGAAGTTGGTCTTGGTACACCATTACACATTGCAACACATGCCTTTGGGGGACTTTTAATGTTATGCATATGCTATCTGTAGAGAGCCCTGGCTGATGTTTCCTGTGGAAAAACTGTCACATCTGATTACCCTAACCCATGGGCGACACTTATGCAGAGTCCAGGTGATTGTTGACACAGGAACTGCCCAGCCAGTACTTGCTAAACATTCCTGCAACTCCCTCAGTGTTGCGGCATGTTTCTAGGCACCCTCCATGACCAGTTTGCAACATGTGTCATCATCTGTCTTGGATGGACATCTGTTTATTTTCTACATTAGTGTTGTCCCATACTTCCTCGTCACATACATGACTGTCTGCACTGTTTGCCATGGTATATGCAAAGGTGAGGTAAGGCTACATGTCCCACTCCTGCGTGCTACCTGTTGGGTATG
>NC_056725.1:422894797-422947297 GCF_019279795.1 Protopterus annectens
TGCTTACTGTCTTACAGACAGTTCTGTTTGTCAGTGTGATAGTGATGTTTTAAGTTTAGCATTATTATGTAACAGATACATTTTCATTGTGACAACGTAATTATTTTCCCCCTAGGGATTGAGTACAGAGTGTAACTGGAGACTGCTGAACTACATCTGTAATTAGTTAGTGTTGCTTGATTGTTATCTTCCAGGCAAGTGTTTTTTTTTACTGTTGTACTATATGAAGGCCTTGGCCTGGACAGCTACATACGTTATGCTTTCAGATTACTGTATCAAATGTTTTGTTTGAGAGTTGCATTACTCAGTTATTATGTATTTCAAACACCTAACTGCTATATGAAATGGCATATACAACTGAAATAGTACACAAATAAGCATTTCTATATATGCAAACTTGTGTGTGGTGTCATATCCTTTGACTTGTCTGTAGGTATATGTTTCATGCAATAATTGTCTTCTGTTATGAAAGAATCAAACACTGGCCATTTTAAAAGGTGGCAACTGTAGGAATACTGGCTGTTCGATATGCTGTGCACCCTCTAAATATATATCTTCTTATACATATCTTTAAGCAGTAATATATGTATATGTGTATATATGTGTGTGTGTGTGTATATATATATATATATATATATATATATATATATATATATATATATATGTGTGTGTGTGTGTGTGTATATGTATCATTGGAATGTTTACTGCTTCCACATTGTACATTCCTTATGATACACAGACTGTTCTACATGATATGTTAGTGATATCATCCTGACATCGTACAGCTGAGATGGATTACTGTTAACTTGTTGTGGCTGTGTTGTGTAGGGTTCTGGGTATGAGACTTGCAAGTGCTGGTTATTGTGAAGAAAGGCAGATCTGTTCAGCTGTGAAGGAGGGGATGATATCAATAATTACAAGAGGTGCTTATTTTGTGCCCCCTCACCCCCATTAACAGTGCCTTTGGTGGTCATATATTTATTTTTGGCGTTTATATATATATATATATATATATATATATATATATATATATATATATATATACATATATATATATATATATATATATACATACACACACACACACACACACACACACACACATTTCCCCTACTGTTGAATGACTGTGCTCAATGACATGTTTGAGAAAGCATCAGATTTATTTACATCTGAAATGGCTTAGTGGTAAATCATGTTGGCTATAGTGTGCAGGGTCCTAGGATTAAGACTCACAAGGGCTGATTATTTTGTTGCTGGGCATAACTGGGGCTGTTGGCGACAGAGTGATGAAGGCACTTTAAAGCAGTTGTAAGCGGGTTTGCGTGGAGCTAAGAGATGCTTACATGAGCTTAGCTTAGCTTAGCTTACTCCCGCTTACAGCTGCTTAAACCCATGCTAATTTCAAATAAAGAAAAGAAAAAAAGGAGATAGGAAAGTGGTGAAATTGGGGAAAGCAGAGGGACAAACAAGAGGAGAAACAAGTAGGGATGTGCAGGACAGGTGTAGGAAAGGACAATAGCTCTGTATTTCTTTGGCAGCAACAGCTGTGTTCAATGTGGGTAATTTAGAATTTGGAGCCTCACACCCTACAGGGAGGTGTGTGGGCATCATACAATATGGATGGTTGTTAGGGTTAGATTGTGTGATGGGTACATGTCTCTGGGTGACATGCAGAGCTATGTATGGGATGTGATTTTTTTTGTGGGACAGATGCCTTTTTTTTTAAGGTGAGAGTGAGATGTTAAGGAAGGATTATTGGTAAGTGTAGTGAGGGATGTTTGGTAGGAGAGGTTGCATTTGCAGACAGAAAAGACACAAGACAGCAGTCAGGGGTGGTGTATGACACATGGTGGGGTTAAACACCTTGACGGGGAGGGTGGTTGGGAATCCGAGGCTCATGAGCCCCCAGATGGTAGTTGTGGCACTGATGTCCTCACCCAATGGCAGTCATCACTACTCCTTCACAGCCCCAGAGGTGGCTGTGCTGGGGGCTGGGCTGGATGGGCCACCTGCCCCACTAGTTGCGACAGCCTGCCCTCCACCTGTCACAGGCAGTCATCCGGCTCCGTCTGGAGGACACTGTACACCATGCCACAGATATCGTCCTGAGTGACAACATCCTCACTGCACCCACTTGCAGGAGGGGCGTGCCCCATCCCCAGCAGCGGTTCCACCCAGGGGTGGTGCAGGACCAGCAGATGAGGGAGATCTGGGTTGTGTCCCAGATGTCCTGAGACCCAGTGCCGTGGCCAGGTGGGGTGGGAGAGGCGGATCCACTGGGATCTGCCTTTCCATATGTGCTATGGTGTGGAAATTAATAATGAATATTGGTTAGTCATGCACAACACATTACAACATTAGTCAAAATAGCATGCATGGATATTCCCATTTACCCAAAGCAGTGCAATTATAACAGTGCCATAGCAAACAGAACCCATGCATATATGGAATGGCATTCAGGGTTGCAACAGCATGCCAGTTAGTGGTATGTCAGGCAAGCAATAAAATGATTATTCAACAGGGAATATTAGCATGCACACAGTTTAAACAATGATAAACCAAATAGAACAATGGTCCCAACAGTAGAGGTTGTTTAGGAACATACCCATGTTGGTTTTAGTGTGATGGTTGGATCAGTTAATTGGTGGGGGAAGGGAACAGATTCAGTTGACAACTGCTATCAAGTATATTTGTCAGTACACTACTATTCACTACTCTACACTCTGACCACACTTACACTTTACCTGGGCCATGGGCTGCTACAGCACACCAACAGCTGTAGATCTCACAGAGCAATTGTACCTTTATTTTAGTTATACACATCATACCTATTTCTTTACCTATGGGCCTGTGCAGATGAACTGTGTGCACATTACATTGCTGTTTCTACACATATTTCAGATTCACATATTAGTTGCAGGCCCTGGGGTGTGTGTTGTGCCTTTCACATACATCTACTGTGACATTCTTTGTGTGCAGGTGTCTTGGCAACTGGGGAAACTATCCATGACACCGTGACACTTGAGGGGCTTGTCTGGGTCAGACTGCAGAGTGCGGATGTCTAGCTTGCATCTATTTGTAGGACTGGGGCTGATCAACACATCAATTGTCCATCTTTAATAGTTATACACATCATACTAGTATTTCTATTCAGATTTCTTTACCTGTGTGCCCTGTATGGAAAATGTATGTGTTGCAGTACATTATTTTTTCTATTCAGATTGCAGTTTACAACTGTAGAATCGGATTGAGATGTTAGTGGCAGTCCCTGGAGTTGAACTGTACTGTGTGCGCAAAGTTGAACTACAGGCCTACTCCTTATCAGACTGAGCTACTGGGGAGGTGTTGTGTGTTGCTTGTGACATTTCTATCTAGTACATATTTTTGTGCACACTACTTTTATTATGACATGCTGCATTATTTGTTTCCCATTTTCAGTACAAATTATGCATACACAACAGACATTGGTGTCACTGTTTGTGAAGCATGTGCACATTAGCTGGATTGCACATTTGACTGTTTTACAACTACATATTGCAATTTAGATTCTTGAGTACACAGTGTAGGTTTTAAGTCTGCACCTGTTAGCCTTATACATTTTTCAGTACATTCACAGCTACATATAGCTGAAATTGAAAGGTTAACACAGGACAATGCTGGCTGACAAACAAGTGAAACACATTCTGATGGAAATACGTACTGTTGCTTTTTTTCAGTTATTTGACATGCCCATTCTAAAGTATGCAGACAAGCAGTGCTAAATCAGTTCACCTCAGTTAATGCATTCTGCAGGAAATACACATTTCAATTTTCAGGTACAAGTGAGATGACACACACCAGTGTTTGGGATCACCTTTATTAGTTCTGACATACATATCTGTGTACAACTCAGAAATCCACAGTTACTATTCCTGTATGATCTGCACAGGGAATGCTATTCATTTCTAACTGTTACAGTAGCCCTGACATGACACCTTTTTGCCAGGTTCACTCAGACACACTCATACATATTCTAATATTCTTCTCCTGAATATTGTACCTTGTTTGCTACTGACATCTGTACTACACAGCAGCTGGTAATACTCCCTTGTAACACTGGCAGCCTGACACAGGCATTTATTCCTGAGTTTTACAGCATAATTATATATACAGGCAGTACTACTATTACCATAATTTTGATTTCTTACTGCTAATAGTAGGGGGTATTCTGTACTCACCATGCTGCCAACGCAGCCGGGCCAGTCACTGGGCATGAGCCTCAACATTCTGGGACCTCTCTGCAGCAGCTGTATGGGGAGACATCACACATTAATCACACCTGCACAGTCACAAATTGAACTTTTTCCATATACATAAGACTGCATACTTACAAATAGGTGGGGCATATTGCGCTCTGACTTCTTGGAACCACTTGTCCAAGAGTGTACCCCTCTTCCTCTTCAGGTCATTATGGTGGTGACATACCTGCTCACCATTCCGGGATATGCGAGTGGCACTGGTGAGATCACGTGCAAGCTGGTCCTAGGCCTCTGCTTTGTACTGCAAGCCCTGGTACTGGCCCTGCAGAAGCCTGTCATCATGGTTTTTAACTAGGAGCCCAACCATGACCCTGGACTCCTGTATGCCCCAACATTGTGCTTGAAAGTGAACACCTTCACCAATACCAGATATTTTGTTCCTGCTGTGAGCAATCTCAAATGATTATGGCTGTATGCCCACCTGTGCGGCTTAAATAGGGCAGTTTTCCCACACTTTTTCCTTTGGCTGGTTTTAATACTAAACTATTAAACTATGCTTAGCTCCGTGCAAATCGCAATAGCAATGCTTACACCATCTAAGCAGAGCTGAAAGCAGGTAAGCAATGCTTACACTAGCAAAGCATTGCTTAAATCTATTTTTTTCATTAAATTTATAAATTATATTTTACATATTCCCACCCCTACTGTACTATACATGAGCCATATGATTGACATCTATCATTCAAATTCCTTAAAAGTTTATTAAATAATTTGGCAGAGGGGATTCGAGCTGAGCATGTTCTGCATGCTATACCATGGCAGTACCACTATGCTACAGCAGCTTGATGATGTTTTCTATCACAGTAGCACTCATCTATCATTCTCAGGCTTTCAGCCAGACTAAGCATAGCAGCGCACCACACAAACAAGCTGTGCACCACTTAAATTTTGGATTTATTTGATGCTCTACTGCTTCCATGCATGTAGGGCAAGAGTGCATACATTTGGGGGTGTGCACTTGAAGCCTTCTGCCTTCTAGGTGTTTGTGTTTTTTTTTCAGTGTCTGAGGTCACTGAAATGTTAGCTACTTACATTTCAGTGTCTGCAGACACTAGTTTACTATATAATATTAGAGCCAGGCTCTAATATTATATAAATTAACACTAATATGTGTCACAAAGTGCCGTATGGCACTTTCTGACTGAAGGGGGCGTGTCACATGTGCAGGCACTGCTGACACATGCCCCCTGCACTAGCTCCTGGTTCCTGTCCATTTAGATTAAATAGCAGAGCACCTTCATACGTATGCAAGGCATGCTGCTATTCTAAATGTACATGAACCACTCCATGCAAGAATAGTCTTATTCTTGCATGGAGCTTTGTGAATCCTGGGGATTATTTTTCCAAAAGAGAGGGCAGAAAAAAAAGAGGCAAGGAGGAGGTAAAAAAGGAAATCAAAATTGAACATGGAAGGATTAAAGAACATAACTGTAAGAAAAAACAAGAGAAAGACAGACGGTGACAACATGGTTCAAGCTGTGGATGTACAAAGCCAGCTGGATGAGAATTGTATGCTTGCAAATGTAATAAGCAATGAAAACGGGATTAATAAGATTAATGGTGATGAAGATCATTCTTTTGTAACAATTGACAGAGCAGATATTACTGAATTAGAAGACATTTGTGGAGAAGATAACGAATATCAAATAGTGTTATGCTTGCCAGGAGCAAATACAGAGGAAGTGAGACAGGCCTTAGAATGCTTTAAAGTAAGGAAGTACAGATCTGTTTTTATTTATATCAGTACAAATTATCTCATCAGCAAGGACTGTTAATAGGGAACTTATAGCCCAGTTAGATACCATAACTTCTACAGATGTTAGGACATATTTTTCACAAATCACATATAGAAAGGAGAGTCAGGATACCATGAATGAAAATATATTGTTTTGGTAAATATTATGAAAAATGTCCCGTTTTAAAAATTGGAATTATGTAGAGCATCCAAGCCTAATTTTGGGCACACATGTTCAGATGTGATGATGTGCACTTGTCAAGATCAGGGAAGAAAAATTTTGCAGCAGATATTTTGCAATATTTGACAAACACAGGGCAGGAGTTTTGCCAGGATGAAAATTTAACAATTCACAGACAGCACCATTTGATGCATCTCTGATGGTTGTTAATGCTAGGAACATTAATAATAAAGTTTTATTGGAAAATGTATACATTCCGAGAAGATATATGTTATTATTGTTTGTGAAGCATAGTTAAAGAACAATGAATGGAAAACAGTTCTGTCAGTGTATGAATGTTTTTACTGCAACAAACATTCTAACAAAAATCAGGTGGAGGTGTTATAATAGGGATTAAAGATGGTTATGAGACCTGTGATTATTACATGTTCAAAAATAACAGCAATATTACAGATTGTGTAACTGTAACAATAAAGACAACCCTGGAACATATAACAATTGTTGGAGTGTTAGACCACCAAAGTGTATGACCAACAGGAATTCATATATTTATTGCATGAAACACAGAAATGAGGAATAATAGTGGCTGGGGACTTAAATTTACTAGAAGCAGACTGGAACAATATGGATTAAAAAATATTAGTAAAGAAATTATTCACAACATATATTCAGAAAAAAACAATTGCTTCAGATTGTAAAAAAGCCTACCAGGGAATGGAACATACTAGACATCGTTTGTGTTCATAAAGAAATTACTGTTACTTCATATCAAGTTTCACCACTGTTGTTGTGCAGCGATAATGACATTATAGAGGTTAATTTGTTGTAAGATAATTCTGCCAAACTGAAATCTAAACCAGTGCTCAAATGATTAATAACAGATTTTATGGAAGCAAAGCAGTCACTAAGTGAAACTAATTGAATTGATGCATTCAGTGGAAAAAGTGCAGAAGGAATGTGGAAAGCTTTGAAAGAAAAATTGTTTGAATGCAAAAAAAATGTTTAACATCAGGATCTAAGCACACAAGGTCAGAAGGATATATTTATGTTAGAACAAGATACTTGACTAAGGTGAGAGGCAAAAAATATAAAAAATGGAAAAGATGTTGAACTTCAACTTTACAAACTGAAATGGACAAGCTGGAGAGACAAATTATACACTGTGTGAGACACGATCAATAATGGATGAAAGATCAATAAAAATTTGAAGTAAATTTATTATAGACACAAGAGATGTGGAATGAGTAAAGACATATAAAATTGATAAACTGTGTGTAGAGTCTAAAATTTATTCTCAGGCACAACAAATTATAAATGTACTTACAAAATCTTATGCAAGGCATTTTGGCTCTACAACAGGGGTGATAAATTGTCCTAGTGACTAGAGTCTAAAATTTATTCTCAGGCACAACAAATTATAAATGTACTTACAAAATCTTATGCAAGGCATTTTGGCTCTACAACAGGGGTGATAAATTGTCCTAGTGACATCCTTGTAACCTCAGATACTGAAATCAAATTAGATTTATATTTGAAAAGATCTATGTAAAATGGATCCAAACAAAGCACAGGGAGGAGACAGAATTAGTAATAATGACCTGAGAACACTTCAGCAAGAACTTACTAGTTTAGATATTTTTAAGAACAGCCTGGACACTTAATATGGGAACAAATATTTTAGTATATTGGCAGGCTAGAAGGGCATTAATGCCTATGCTTGAAATATTTGTATGTATGTATGTATGTAAGGTTTTGAGATGGTCTGCATAGTTTTTAAGATTTAGGTCTTTATTTTTTTTTATGAGAAAGCATTGCTGTCACCCCAGTGTTAAAAGTATTTGGACAGGTATATACCACAAGGGACATTATACTAGGTGGAACAATTACATCCCTGGATCTGGACACAATATGTTAGGTATGAGCTGTAGAATGAAAAAAAGACTTCCTTACAACAGTGGATATGTGGTGATCAAAGGACAGTTCATTGTGGACATAGGTTCCCGGATCCCTAACAACAGGATCCATTTTCAGGAGCATGTTATCAATGGGATAGTTACAAAGGGAGTCATGCTTGTTGAAAAATACAGTTACACACTTCTTGGCATTTAGTATTAGTCCATGGTTTTGACACAATATATTTGTTTGAGACAGGCCCTCTTAGAGGATCTAGGTGCCCTCTGCGGAGTTCATGATGGCAAGCAAATGTGGTTAGCCATAAAGTAGTGGCCCATGGTCTGTACCCTAGGGTACATCACTAGTGACAGATCTTTTGGAGGAGGTATAGCTGCCCACACTAACTTCCTGGATTCTATCTGTAAGACATTTTGCTTTCTAATGAGTCACATAGGGACTGACATTTAGCTGGGAGAGTTTATCTACATACCAGAGCAACAGATAGCATCAAACACCTTTGTGAGATCTAGATATTGATGTACATTGTTTTACCCACATCCGTTGCTTCAGAAACTTTTTGAAGAATTTGACCAGGTTAAATAGGCAGGACCTGCCCTTGATTAATCCGATATGTGTTGAGGCAAGTGTCTGTAGGTTACTTGTATCCGTATAAATTAATTCCATAATGATCTTTTCCATAAACCAAACCAGTCTTATATGTTAGACTATGTGTCTATGATTACTGGGGTCAATTGAAGCCCCACCTTTGTGCAAATAAGTGACTGCTATTGCCTTCCATTTATTCAGCACAATGCCTGTTTTGGGGCTGATACTGAATAGCTTCTGTAGGAAATCAGACAAGTCATGTTTCAGGCTGATGTGTAATTAGCCTGGTATGTTATGTGATCCCATAGACATATTGCTCTTGGTCTTAGGCAGCACCTTGAGAACTTTTTGAGTGGGGGGTATATGTGTGGGTGTGATCTGAGAATGTTGGAGGGGAGAGAGAGGTAAAGTTTGAGCTACATTTGTTTGCAGTAGATTGGTTATGTCCCGTGGGTTTGAGTACGTAATATCATTTACTACTATCTTTGCACAATGCTGGGAATTGTTTCTGACATGTTTAACATAATTAAAGAAGACGTTGTGGTTATCCTTTGCCTGGATAGCTATTTTTACTTTATATTGGGCTTTGGTTGATTTGATCAGCCTGTACAGCCTAGTCATTTCCCTTGGGCTGAAAGTCAGTCACCAGGAATAGTGTCATCATATGAGATTGTCTTCTGACTTGACCCTAACAGTTCCACACAGAAGCCCAGTGATATCTTGGAGTTAAGTGTCCAATGGGTGTCAGACAGGACTCTCATTTCTTTGAGTGACATAAGATTGCAGATGCCACCACACCTCTCAAAGCAAACACTTGTGTTGGTTCTCTGAGCTTCACAAGATAACAGAACAGAGCACAGACTCCCAAGCATGCAGCCTCCCCTCATACCCTTACCTTTTTCCTGCCCAATCTTAGGGCCTCCAGAGCTAGAGACACTAATTTAATCTTGGTTGCCTGGATGTATCAGGGATCCATCACTCTATGCCATGTAGTTGAATTACAAAGTAAAGATATTTTAGGAGAGAAAGGCAAGGGGGAAGGAGTGAAGCATGTTAGTTTATATAAATGATACTAACAATAAAGTTAAGGGTCCAAAAGAAATGGGTCCAAAGTGCAAAAGTTACAAAACAATTAAGAAACAGTATGCAATTAAAGAAAACTCTGTGAACTGTTGTACATTGTGTACTGTTTCTAACATAGAATAATGGGATTTTTTCAACTCATTAACATACATAATTTAACACATTCAGGATGGTGATTATAGTGGGTAGTCATAATTAACCAGATTTGCAGTGCAATTCCCTTTGCTCTGAGATGACCCAAGAGAAATTATAGAAATCCTTTTTGCTGCAAAGTTTCATCAAAAAATTTACCCTCTTTAGTAAAATGAATATATAACGGACCGGATTCACGAAGGTTTGCACAGAGTCTAAGAGTAGAGTAAGACTCCATGCAGCCAACATGTCCACCGAGCAATCCAGGAACAGCCGGCAGGGGTGTGCAAGAGAGCTCCTAAAACTACTCTTACACGGACAGGGTTAGGTTATGCAAATTACCTCATTTGCTGCCAAAAGCTATGCAAATGAGGTAAATTTGCGATCCAGGAAACCCTAACTTGTCCAAGAAAGAGTAGTGTTATTTGCAGAAATGTACTCAGTTGGCAACTGAGTACCGTTCTGCAAATAGCAAAACGGAGCCATGACAGCTCCAAATAAAGGATGCATTCAGTTGAGGAAGCATGCCAATGGCTAAATATAAGGCCATTGGCATCTAAACATGTTGCAAATTAATAAAATCATTTTTTTTTCAACGATCTCCGATGTTTAAGCATAGCGCAGCACCGTGCAAACATACGGAGCTTTAAAAAACAGAAAATAACACAAAAACGGGCAAAAATAGGCATTTCAATAAAAAAATTAATTTGCCATGCAGGTGAATGGCAGGCTGAAGACAACATGGCCACTGAGTAGGGGTTGCTATGGGGGTAAGCCAAATTCCAGAGATGTAACCAAGCATTAGTAGACAATCCTATGCAAATGAGGGTAAGGATAGTGAATCCAAATTTTACATGGCATATGAGCCAAGTCCGTGGAGTGTAAGAGTAGGATAAGGGGAGTATCAGAGTAGAAGATAGGTGACATCATGAGGAGGGCATGTATGAAAGACTGTAAGCTCATTGGAGCAGAGTGGCATGTGTTCGCTGTCAGTCAGTCATCACTGGAAGAGGCGTGTCAACAGGTATCCTAGCTAAAGGCAAGAAACTGAAGGTATATGCTATGGATAACACTAAAGTTTCTTGTACAAATGCCTACAACGTGTTTGCACGCGTGCGCGTGTGCACCTGTGTGCGCACGGTTAAGCCTGAGTAAGCAAATGTTAGGTTGTGGAAACCCGTGTAAACCCGTGTAAACATGTGTGCATGCATGTGAGCTGGTGTGCACGTGTTGGCGCTCATGGTCGCTTGTTTGTGTGGTGCTGCCCCTTGTGGTAACAGAAAAGGGAAAAGGAAGGAAAACAAATAGTAGAAAGTTAATTAAGGAGCACTAGCAGAGCTAGCAGGTGAAAACTATCAGAATCAGGCAATTACACAGGCAGTACAGTAGCCCAGCCCAGCCCATCACTTAAAACTCTGCAAACAACATTCCACCATGTTTTTCTCAGAGACACTGCAACACTGCAGTATACTAAGATAAGTGAAAACATAAAAAGCTCTACTGAGACAAAAAAATGTTAGGGGCTGCCATTGCTATTATAAGGCGACATATGCTGAGGGTGGTGACAATGCAAATGCTGCTGAGCAACCCACAGTGAGGAGACGGAGAAGAGTGTACAGGCCCAGGGTAACCTACCAGGGGCTACATGAGCTGGAGATAGTGGAGCGCTATAGAGTGGACAGAGTCCTCATGCAGCAAATTGTTGAGCTGTGCAGGCCACGCCCCACACACAGAACCAACAGAGGGGAACCCATTCCAGTGAAAACCAAGGTATGTGTTGGCCTAAGAATACTAGCAACAGGTACCTTCCAGAGACCAACTGGTGATATGATGGGGATTTCACAGGCATTAGCATCCCGGGTACTGCACCAGTTCCTGAATGCCATATCAGCACATGTCAGTGATTCTGTATATTTCTCCAATTCCCGTGAGGTATTGGCCAGCAATATGCATCTTTTCCAGCAAATAGCGGAATACCCTGAGGTAGTGGGTGCAATAGACTGCACGCACATATGCATCAAAGCACCAGCCGGTGAGCGGGGTGGGGCCTACTGCAACCATGAGGGCTTCCCCTCCATCAACTGCCAGGTCGTGTGTGATGCCCAGGGCATAATACTGAATGTGTGTGCTGGCTGCCCTGGAAGCTACCACGATTCCCATATCTGGCATCTGACACAGCTGTACCAGACATTTGTCAGTTGGGACATCCCTCATGGTCACCTAGTGGGGGATGCTGGATACGCACTGGAGCCATGGCTGATGACACCCATCAGAAATGCACACCCACCTGAACAGGAACGCCATAATGAGGCACACGCACAAACATGAAATGTAATCGAGCTTGTGTTTGGGCTGCTCAAGTCACGGTTCCAGTGCCGGGACACATCTGGTGGAGCATTGCAGTACTCACCAACTACATGTACCCAGATTGTCATGGTATGTGCTATGCTACATAACATGATCCTGTGAAAACAGCTGCAGCAGGAGCAGCATAGGCCTGGGCCAAACAGCCCCCCTCCATTGCAAAGGCTATCACAGGCAGAGTGTGACTCAGAGGAGGAACGACCTGAGCCTGCCCCAGTAGGCAGAAGGAGGCGTGCTCAGTATGCCTTGGCCTTGGCAAAGAGGCAACGCATAGCACATACACTGGCTCAGTAGGAACCGTGGAAATGATACCTCTCTCTGACTCGCACATATAGTAAAAGGGATGCCTAACTTGACACTACCTGTTTTCAAACATGTACAGGGAGTGTACTATGTGCATTCAACATAGGCAGCCCTGCAGCACCACCTGAGGCATGATTGTCATGTTTTAAGCGATATAAAGCAGTGTTAAACAGCCTTTACCACTATTTAGTATATATAAACAAAATTGCACGCACTAACTAGCACAACTCTGGGCACTGTTGAGCAATATTGGGCAACGTTCAGCAGTGTTCGTTAACGTTGAGCAATGTTGAGCAACTCCGGCCAAAGTTGGGCATAGTTGAGCAAAACCAGGTAAACATGATCGTAGTTGCTGTACTGGTCTTTAAGCAGTCTGGTCTGCCCAGTATAAAAATATAAAGCAGTGACAGTCCTCAAACCCAGGATGCTGTGCACTATAGTCACAGTAGTGAACCACTAAACCATGACTGTATTTCGTTGGTCAGACTGTATGAAGAAATGTTGATAAGTCTATGCAAAGTGTCTCATGGAAACCCTGCAGGCACAGCATAATCCTTGTAGATTTATGACACAAAGGTGAGCCCTGCAGTAAAAATACAACATGATTTTCAACACACATATAGTATAAATGTAAATATTGGGCATGCTCACACACAACAACAAATGTAGTGGACTTCAGACAGCAACATACTGAAAGGTCTCACTGGGCATGCTCAGACACTTGAATAAATGAGGCAAATGTCAGGCAACAACATACTGAAAGGTCAAACTGGGCAGGCTCACACACTTAGGCAATGTCTGAGTACAGCAGTGGGCCACACATATCTGCCAGTTGTATGTCTTAACCCAGGAACCTCTCACTATTCACCAATCCTGCCCTGGTTCACACAGTTCTATGAAAACAGACACATATATACTATATTGGAACCCTGTCATAATCAAATATGTACTACAGATACTTAGGTTGTTCACAGAAAGTGGAAAGGCATAGAAGATAAAAAACCTGCAATCAGTATCATCAATAAACAATGTGCACTCCAAACATTATCCAGTCCAGGTTATGGAAAAAGAATCTGGGAAAGAGTCCATACAGAACCATGATGCTTCCTTCAGCTATGTCATAAACAGCAATGTACACTCATATATGTCCTGAGTCAGTGCCAACTGTAAATGACTGACAATGCCAACATCCTGTCAGACAGGCCCATACATACATACCCACCTCCCACTGACAAAAGGCCCTATCATCATACTAGGAGATATCACATGTAGAATGGGTAAACAGCTCCTTCTAAAGCTGAAAACACGGCATCAATGGAATTACATTGTTTCCCCATATGTGTCATAAGTGAACTGCAGAACAAACAGACCCTGCACCTGAACAGTCTGTTGAGCCTCACCCTCTCTACAGGATATGAAACTGTTGAAGGGGTTACAGCAACATCTGGCACACTCCACAAGTGTTGGTGCACAACAGACCATGGGAACTATAGTCCTTCATGATTGAAGTCATAAACAGAGCGATTGGAAGCCCACTAACACACAACACTACCAACCTTGGTTTGTTCATGGGCAGATCATGGTTCCCAAACCTGCTAGACTGTTTACAAGAAAGTCACCCAGGACATACATCAATGAAATGAGCTACACACGTCCCACATAGACCTTGAATAGCCCTTGAATAGCCCTTTTCCAACATCCTAGACACATGTTGTATCCACAAAATCAACAACCTGTGCATAAATATGTATTGCCATCTGATGGATTGCCAACTGGGACACAGATGCATCACACAAGGTAAGAATTGTGGAGTCCTGTTCAAGCTGGTAACACCTGCTTTCCCCCATGGCTCAGTCCTGGGATTGCATAAGACAAAGTGCACACACATTACCATGTCTAGTCTGATGATGTCAGCATCTTACAAATATAGCAGTGGAAATGAAAACCCCCAGTAAAGCATATAGCGCATTGTGTTAATGCGTACTTCTCTAATATCAAACATAGTTAGGTAGGGGTTTGAATCCTGCAATTGCTGAGTGTTTGTGAGTAATTTCCTTTGAGAGGAGTGCCCGTTTTGGAGACTAGGAAAATCCCTGAAAAGTGGTATATTCATCTTTGGCAAGTCTGATGATGCCAGCATCCTACAAATATAGCAGTGGAAATTAACCCCCCCCCCCCAGTAAAGCATATAGCGTGGCGTGTTAATGTGTACTTCACTAGTATCATAACATAGTTAGGTAGGGGTTTGAATCCTGCAATTACTGAGTGTGTGTGTGTGTGTGACACTGTTGGTTAATGTGTTGTAGGTTTTGCTTTTACTACTGTATGACATATCCATATAACAACAGTATGTGCATTGCACACTTCAGGTATCTGTGTGGCATATACATATATGTACAAGTGACCTCAATTAGTTCATAGGTGTGAAGCCTGCTGTCTACATGAATACATCTGTTACCTTTGACAGATTGTGCTGCTGCTTCTCAGACCTTAGGTCACATATGTATGTATGTGACAAGGCCAGCCACTGTAGTGATCTGTGGCCTAGGTCATCTGTGTCACACACACCCTTGACAGTTTCTACAGAATAGTGTGAGTGAGGGTTCATGCCTGGGGTATATGTCAGACATGTTCAAATACAACAAAGTCTCTGTCAATAATGGACAGTCATTATAGGTGTACAACAACTTTGTGGATATGCGTACAGACCCCTTATTGCTTATGTGATACACTGAGGGACATTAGAATACCTTTGAAAATGTGAATACCAAAGGACATATGACATAACACTTGGCTGTATGTACACATCGGTACCCGTTCTACATGTTGGGGGCTACTACCTATGTGGTACTGTTGAGATACTATGTTTAGTAAATGTGGATGACTATGCTATAGTTGGCTTATAGCTTTACAGCATAGGTTGGACAACAGGTCTCTGTCTGTATGATACCCTTGAGGAGGATAAGTGTCACATCCGGAGAGTGCATTGCAGGCCACTGCACGCATTTCCAGATGTGGACGGACATATCCCTAGTGTGTTTGCTTGTACCTAAGAGGGCTATTTGCCAAACAGGAGTGGTCCCAGGAATGGGTGGCGGTCAGTACCACTGATTACTGGTATAGTATAGTACCGGAAGGATCCAAATGCTACTGAGTTTCCTACATCTGTGTGTCAGTTGTCAAGACATCATGTAACGATTGGTTATAGTCAGGCTGTTGAGGTTGTGTATACTACCAGAATGCAAACCAATGACAGATAGTAACAGTATCACCCACAGCATAGTGTCAAACCATGTCATACACACATGTGTACCCAAGTTAAAGCATATGTGTAGTAAAATGCATACTGACCACCAATAGAAACTATAAAGTGTTAACACTGTGTAATACAGGGCATGTTACCCTTCCCATGTGTCCACTATGCATGTACATGCAGACAGTGCACCTCCACCATGTTCAGAAATGTACACCTGAAAATCTGTACTGCACACATCACACACGTACTGTCCACTCACCAACACATGCTGGCAAAACTACACACATCAGCCAAGTGGCACATGGGCAGACAATACATTTTTTGGAATTAACACTGGTGTAAACAATACTACATTGATAATCATAGCTTTAATGCATCATGCCTGCTCAGATATACATACAAGGATATCATTACACTCTACTGTTGACAACATGCTAACATTGATACACTTCTATAAAGTCACCTTGTGCATCAGCACCATGTAAGCCTGTTCCTGCATCAATGTGACAGATGACAGGAGGTGGCACACTATCATCATATGTACAGGGTGTGTTGTTGGTTTGCCAGAGCCCGACATTGACCCATCCAATTGACATGTATGTGTGTGTGTGTGTGTGTGTGTGTGTGTGTGTGTGTGTGTGTGTGTGTGTGTGTTTATGTGAGGGACAACAGTACAGCATGGGTCAATGTTGATGTAATGTGTGTGTGTATGTGTCAGCCCTAGGTGTTTTGGTTTATGTGTGTGTGTCTGCATGCACACAGTTCCAACATGTGGCTGCCATATATGGGAGGTTGTGGGACAGCCACAGACTGTACCTGCAGGCTGTACAGATCACCGTCTCTGACCACGGCCACAGTACCTGTGCCTGGCAGGGGTGCCACAGACAGTATCGGGTACTAAGCCAGACTGGGTACTATCATCAGAGGCAGAGGTATGTCGACTGGACCCATGTCCCTGCAGGGACTGGCCAGAGCCACGTGCACATGGTCTTCTATGATGGTCAATTGACAGCCCAGCCCCAACATTGCTGGGGCTGGTACTACCACTACGGGAGTGGCTGTGACTTGTGTGTCGTCCACAATGACTGCCAGACGATGATGTTGCTGGCATACATCCATGTCGATGTCTCAGCCATCCTGCACTGTCCTGGCACATGGACATGACATTGCGGAGGACATCTAATGTCTCCCCCCAACGTCTATCAATGACCTTGGTGTAATTACGGATGTTACCGGCAAGGTCACGGATGCTGTTATTGATAGCAGTGTTATGGGCCCTCTGCGCCCTTAGCCCTGTCTGGTGTACCATTCCATATGTGTCTGTACCTGCATTACAGCCCAGAACATACCTGAGGTTGTAAGACCTGTGGGGGCACGTCTGCCAGGGGCATTACGAACAGCGGTGCTCCCACGAGAACCCCTGGACATCTGCCTATGTGGTACCGTTCCAGGAATCTGGGTATGGCTACTGTGAGGGAATGCATGTGCCATAGATACCACACTATCCTGGCCAATGCCTACTGTATGCTGTCCCTCAGCTAAGGCCATTGGTGATGAGGGATGTATTGGCAGTATGAATGTGTGCATAGATGGGGTGGAAAGCTGTGTACTGTCGATTGGCGGACCAACAACAGACCCTGTCAAACCTGCCTGTGCCACAACACATGTGTCATTATTTCCACTATTTGTGGCAGTGTCTTCAGGTTCCCTGCTGCACTCAACCAACACAACCTCAGCACCTGTGAGAGGAAGACAGGAAACACACTTTACAATCTGTACATGATGTTAGCACACATGCACACATGAACACATGTACACATGAACACATGAACACATGCACACATGAACACATGAACACACATGAACACATGCATACATGCACACATGAACACATGCACACATACACACATGAACACATGAACACATGAACACAAGTACACTATTCATTAAAGAACACACACACACACACACACACACACACACACACACACACACACACACACACACACAGACACACACCAACAGCAATCCAGAACATACTCATTAGTGGTTGATGGTGGAGTACAGTATCACAAGCCAAAGAGTCCTATCACACATGTCAGCATGCAGGATGTGTGTTGCTCAACAGCATGCAGTGTGAGTGTAGAGAGTCCTTGTTAATAACAGTATACATGTCTTTGATGCATGTGTGCTGTTCAATGATTGGCTGGAACACAGTGTGTAGATGGACACAACATTGCTGTGCAAATATTAAATGCTTTTCAATGTCCTGTGCACCATCACTCACAGGTATACATACCATGGCTGGATGCACACAACTGTCAGGTGTATAGCAATGAATGGTATGTGTAGTACTGTAGTTGCTGTAACTGGATGCAGTGTAGTACCATGAGCCATTATCAGGCAGCATCATGTGGTCACTCAAGGCCACTAATGTGTGCCACACTGGCAACTATCTTGCTGTACCTGAACTGCAGCACTGTGGCTACATTAACCATTTCACAGGCAGTTGTTACATGGGTATGTAAGGTGTTCAATAGGGAGCATTGCCTAACATGAATGTGACGTGTGTTGAAGAGTGTCGCACCGCCCCATGATAGGCCTCTACCCCTCAGGTATAGAATGTGTGCTGTGTGGATGACATTTGGGATACTGGAGTCTGACCTTACAGCAGGTGTCAAAATATGCCATATGTATCATATTAACACATACTGCATATGACAAAGTGGTGTATGTTGTGTGCATGTGTATTGACTCTGCCTATACAATGTCCACTACAGTGTACCACAATTGTTTGGGATGCTCTGTGTATTGCATGTGTTTGAGGCAGCTACTCATGTTACTGGGATGTGCATAGTCCCACAGAAAACATGCAGAGCATGCATTATGTGTAGGTGTTATACATGTGTATATGGCCTACAACTCACCTATGACATGCACATGTTACTTGCTATATCAAATGTAAAACACTCACCAGCATGGGTCTGCTGTCTTGCTGTCACACCAGAGGGACCTACAAGTATTTGAGACAGTTTTCAGTGTCAACAACTATGGCATTGTTGTTGTGAGTTTGCAATTTTACAGTAGTACAATGGTTGACAGTCACAGGCTACAGATTATGTTCCAGATTATCAGCATTGCACAACACCAGGCTCCACATCTTCTAAATACACAGTACACATCTGACATATGCATGTTCTAACAATTGAGCTAACAGTAGTCTACAGATATGCCATGTCACCTGCACACTCTGAGTCAACTTGCTGGGTGACTCTGGCCTCCATGATGATACATATCTGTTGTAGTGGTTGGCAAGGAGCCACCATGCTGAGGAGCAGCTCTTTCACTCCGGTGAGGGTCAGATGTGATGCTGCACCACCACCTGTGGCAAGCTGTTGTCTGCGGACATCACAGGCATGCTGCCGGACATGTCTAATTAAATCACTGCAGTGATGGCGTACCTGCTCATAAGTCCGGTTATGCATGCCTACATCATTAACCCGACGGACAACATCTTGCCACAGTGCAGTGCGCTCATGCTGGTCCTGGCTGGTTCTGGGGAACAGCAGGGCGTGATGTTGTAGTAGGATGGATATAATGATTTCCTCCTCTTCAGGGGAATACACAGGGTTGTGGTGGAGAGACATGTCCCTGGAAGACAAGAAAACAATAATTGTCAGCAAGTCATGTGGCACACTTAACATTCTACATTACAGATATCAATGAAATGCCATATATAACAACCTATTGGCTGTCAGTAGATACACACTTTTAATACCACATATCAGTGCTCAGCCCACAACTGCCTGACAGTGCCTGGCACATTCTATATATTAAACCATGTTCTGCACAGCAACAATGTTAAACCAGTATGTAAGACTATACAACAGTACATGGCACATTGTATGTGACACAATGCACCACCTAGCCACAGGAGGTATATATGAAGCCAATGCATACAGAAATATGTCATCCATTGAAATGATTGTGAAGTACAGTTACAGTACTACCAGTACACCACACTACTTGTTTATAGCAAACCCCTATGTAACATATGTGCACATTCATCAATATAGGTGGCATACTGCTGTACTACACTATACATGTTGCTAGATATGCACCTATATCCTGTAATACACATACGACCGAGGCCATGTTAGAGGCATACCCACACACACATCAGACCTACAAGACACAAAGGTATGGCAACCCTGATGAGCTTTACCTGTGTTCCATACAGTACTGTGTGTCAGCACTTACAAAACCTTATGCCTGAGGTATGTAATGTGTGAGGAGTACAGGTAACAAACAAAACAGTGTTTCCAAGCAATGTGGATATACACCATACTGTGCTGTTTAGGCCTACAGCTTCAGGCAGTACTACAGTTCATACGGAATTTGTATTCACTAGTGTTAACAATCAATAAGCATACCTGTACTGCTGTAGCCTACAATGGCACACACCAGTCAACACCATGGGACTACGTCACCCTGTATGCCATACTGCTTTTCCTGCCTAGCAATGGCATACATATCTTCTGTGGGGATCATAGATAGAACACTACATACCGTGATATGAACAGTTTCCCACTAGGCTATCACATATATACACAACGTTGACACATTCACTTACACATTCACCATCACACTCAGTCAACCTCACATAGCAATTAATGCAACATGTACATGTGTGTGTGTATCGGGTCCTAGGTAGCTAATGGGCTATTAGCTGTAGGGCCTATAGAAGCCTAGCCACACGGTACCCTGCCCTTCAACATCCATGTCATTTAAGTTCATGTGCAGAGCCACAGAGGTGATTCCCAGGTTGTATTTCCTATCTCACATCCATTCATCATGATTATTCATGATGACTGCTAATGAGGACCTTTCTTTGCTATTGATAGGTAGTTAGTTCCAGAGTATGGTATGTGTCTGAGATGAGAATGTACCACTCCAGCATGTTCTGCTTTTTGACATTACAAGGTTTAGATCAGTACAGCTTGTAGGGATTTTGATCTGTTTACATGGAGCATGTCCAACACCTGTGGGTTTGGCATAGCTTTCTATGTTAGGCAGAGGTTGCCTCTGGGTAGGCAGTATGCAACACAGTGTAGCTGTGGTTTTGTAAGACAGTCTGTATAGGGCATCTGTTTGAGTCTGGTAATACTCTTTGTGAGGTATGTAACTGGTGTCTACAGTTGCTGTAGATGTCTTCTGAGGTACATACCACAAGGGCCATTGTACTCTATGATGGGTTTTATGACTGATGAGTAGAGTGGAACACTGACCTATTTTTCCATGGATGACACACCTTTTCTGATGACATGTGGACCGTATACAGTTTACATGACTAGTGTGGTACTGTGCTTATCTAAAGGGACACTATTGTCCACCTGTGTCCCGTGGTCACTTATCACACTTTCGGTGTGGAGTAGACTACCACCTATGTGGTAGTTCATGGGTACAGGGTTTCTAACAAAAGGGATGGCAATACATGTACAACATTGAGCTTGAGCGTACATATAAACATACATTGGTGTACATATGGATTTACATATAGGCACATATACAGTCCATCTTTCATGGTGGGAATATCAATTATGCAAAGGTTTAGAGGGATACCGTTATGTAATAATATTGCACAGTCTTGTGCAGCATGCATTGAAGGTATTCACAGCCCATGTATCTTTAGCAGGACTCCCTGTCTGGAAGACTGAAAACTTAACAAACAAATCATACCCACAGCATTTAAACACCACATGTCATATACCAGCACTGTATGCTGTCTTGTTTGCCACACACTATAACTTACATAACAATATGCACATAACAACCTTCACCAACATATATATGTCCACCCTTCACAAACAGTTGCAGTATGTCCCTTGCTCTATGCACATGTACAGATGCTAATATATCTGACACATAAATATCTCTCCATATGTGTGTGACATACACACACATGGTCCACACTGTTGTAAGTCTGTACACCTCACGGATGAGCTGTTGGGCCTTGCTACAACATGAACAGTTGGCACATGTGTGCACACAGTAATATTACAGGAAGTATATATAGCTGCAAATGCTACCTTACTATACTAGCCTGGTACAGCAGTTGACAATGCTAAGCTACACATTACATGACTATCATGCATGTCTTACTCTGTCACATCCAAGTTTATATAGCTGTTTGCACTACTCTCCCAAACAGCCATTATACACAGTACTGTACAGAACATAGATAACATGATCAGATGTCTGGCATTTAATGCTGAGCTACATTTGTCACAGTTATGTCCCACTGCACACAGCTACACATTAATTTGTTCATGGCAGTAGTTATGCATGGCATCAGTGCATACATACCAACTGCTGCCACATATGCATGTTTCAAAGTATGTACAGTACTCTTCATAAACATCTACTACTTGCCGGTAACTACATATCTGTTACATACCTGTTTGTCAGTTGCAGGTCTGCTTGTGTATGTTATGACAAAGCTATATTCTGTGTTTACTGTCATTTTTGGTATCGGTTAAGTAATGTTTGTTTTTACTTATCTTTTTTTTTTTTGGTTATTAATTAAGTTTTTTTTTTACTTAATATTTTAGGTTCGTAATTAAGTAACTTTATTGTTTTACTTAATTTTTTTTTTTTTTAAGTATTTTTTTTTTGTCCTCTCCTGGATCTAGCAACACTCCAAGTCGTGCAATGTAATGATTGCATGTGGGGATAGCAAGTACAGTCTGCTTTTATAGGTATCTGCGCATGTGCATGTGATGCTCTCTGCACCAATTGGTGCCCAGCATTTGGTAAATGCATACAGCCTGCTGTGTGGTAATCGCAGTACACACTGTCATAGCAACCCACTGCTATAAATTGCTAAGTTATGTAGGCATAGCCCTTTCAGATTTCCAGAGTGGGGCCCATGCTTGTTTGCTGTGGACACTGTTGTTCCATTCAGAAGGTTGGTATACTTCTTATATCTGAAGCTAGGTTTGTAGCCAGTGATGTACATGTTGTACTCAGACCTGACTGTTGCCACTTCCAGTACAGAGATATTAGTGTAGAGTTTAACTCACCCCTACAAATGCTTACACAAGATATATGTGAGTATGTCGTTTCTTTTCTGCCTATGTGAATAACTGCCATACAGAAGTAGTTATTGCAATGTATTCTTTTGGCACATGAACTGTTTGTGAACTGTTATACTGTGAATTTTAATGTACTCACTTCTGCAGGGTTTGTGTTTTTTATTGTTGACATTAGCACAGGATTCTCAAGAAAACTGGACAATTCCAGTACTGAGTATGCCTGCCTACATCCTTGGTAGACCCTGAACACACGAGTGTATTGTAAATTTGGGGGGGGGGTGCAGACATACAGAGAGCATTATGTATTATTGTGTGAATGTTATCTTACTGGACTTAAAGGGTTGGTGTGTACCTGTTAGTTTACCAAGGCAGGTGGTCTGTCTGCATAGTTCCCAACTGTGAACCAATCCAGATGGTAGCTTGATGTTAGCCTGTTATTCTTTGTCTGTGCAACCCACAGGTGTTTACAGCATTGGTACAATGTCATTGTTACAGTCAGTTGCTACCAGTACATGGCTACATCCTTTGGTATTTCTGTGTTGTACTCCTACAGAAGGGTATCCTTGTGGAAGTCCTCCCAAAGCTATTTGCAGAGTGTGCAACAGCAGTAAAGCTGATATGCCTGTGTGTTTGTGCCTCTGCCAGGCCTATGAAACACTCAGATACATACTTGCATGGAGTCAGGGATAGGTAGTTGAAAGTGAGGTACACCTTCCAAATAATATAGACAGTAAGTGTAGACTTGAATGAAGCAGTGCATATGGATCAGTACACCTTTTATGAAGTACAAGTGGTGTCTACTGTTATTATTGTCATTATTCATTGTGTAATACCCCACCTTTCTGCCTAACATCAGTACTTTTCAGAGGGATTCAGAGGGATACAGCTAATATATGTTTTACAATCAGGGACATCCCAAAGTAGTCACAGTTGGGAAGTATGGCCTCCGCCCTAATCAGATATGCCAGTGTTTGTCCTGCTATGATACTGTGTGGGGGTAGTAAAGTGCTTCTGTAACATTGTTTGCTGCTAGAATGGCTGCTTCTCTTATCACAGCCATGTAATGCAACTCCACAACAGTTGCTGGTAAAGATCCACAGAACAAGCTTTGTGTTATGGCCTTCCTATTTTTCCTTTACATTCACTCATTGTATTGCATGATATATTTATTCCAGCACCAAGTTATTGTATATCTGCTGTGGCTCAGTGGTACTTCATGCAGTCTAGTGTGTCCAAGGTCCTGGGTTTGAGACTGACAAAGGTGTGTTATTTTGCTGATGAGCAGAACAAGGCCACTGACATACAGAGCGACTAAGGCACTTTTAAGCAGTTGTAAGCAGGTTTGCGGGTTTGCATGACGCTTAGCTACAGCTTAGCTAAGCACACACAAGCGCACCTCTGCTAACTACTGCTTAAAAGTGCTTACTCCTGCTAACTCCCGTGCTAATTTCTTTGAAAGAAAAGAAAACAAGGAGATAGGAAAGTGGTGAAAAAGGGGGCACAAAGAGGGAAAGACAGTAGGGAAATCAGTTTGGGATGTGCAGGACGGGTGTAGGGAAGGTCCATAGCTGCCCATTTCTTTACCAGCAACAGCTGTGCATATTGCAGAAATTTGGAGTGAAATGTGAAACCTTCCACCCCTGAGAGAGGGGTGAGGACAACAATGTATGTTGTACTGCCAATTATAATTAACAGTTTACATGTCTAGCGGACATGTGTGCGAAATGGGCAGCTATGTATGGGGCGTAATTTTTTTTTGGGAACAGCTTGCCCTTTTTTTTTTCAGGTGAGAGTGGAATGTGAGGTAGGGGAAGTAGGTATGTTGTGGGAGGTAGGTTGGGGAGGTAAACAGACAAGACAAACAAGATGCATACAGGGGTGGAATATGACACATGGGGTGGTTGAACACAACTGACGGGGAAGGATGTTTGGAAATCACAAGCCCATGAGCCCACAGATGGTAACAGTGGAACTGAGATCCCCACCCACGGGCAGTCACCACTGCACCTTCACAGACCCGAGGGTGGCTGTGCTGGGAGCTGCATAGGAGGGGCAGGCTCACCCGTGAGTTGCACCACTCTTGCCTCGAGCTGACGTAGAGGATCAGCGACTGTACGCTCGATCTGCCTACGCACCACAGCCCGGACCATTCGAAGGGTGATGGGTGGCCCTCCTCTGGCCACGCTTGCAGGGGGGACAAGCCCCATCCCCTGTAGCACTTCCACCCAAAGGTGGTACAGGGCCACTGGAGGAGGAGGTCCCAGGCTGGGCACCGGACATGCTGGTGCCAGGTGCCATCGCCAGCTGAGGTGGGAGAGGAGGGTCCGCTGGGACTAGCCTTCCCATACGTTCTATGTTTAGCAGGATTTAATGACAATATGGGTTAGTAACAGACAACAGCATTCCAAATTAGTTGTAACAGCATGCAATAGTATTCCCATTAACCCAACACACAGGTATTCCAGCAGTTGAACAGCAAGCATAAAACATGCATATTTAGAACACCAATGGACATTCCAACAGCATGCAGGATTGATTGGTGGCAACAGGCCACCAAGGTTTTGGTATGTGAACAGGGCACATGCATCAAAGTACATGCAGATATTTATAAACCAACAGGACATATGTCCCAACAAAGTTTTTGAGATTACACATACCCATTAAGTTGTGGAATGGTATTATTTATGACCATAAAGTAGGGTTGAAAAAAATCCATTAACAACTTGCATATACTTATAACTGTACTCTACATTACTACTGACAGCAGGTATATATCCCCTACATGTATTATTACACTAGGCAGTGTCCATGAAATTGTGAAATGGGTTTTGATAGTTGTTTATATACCTGACCTGTATCTGACATACAAACTGTTCCAGATGCATATGTTACTGCTACATATTTATATATTTAATTTATATTCATATATCTACATATCTGGCTGTCTTCAGGTGACATTATCAGCTACATTTAAACAGACCCCTACATTTCTTGCAGCACATTGACATTTATGGGGATCACATTCACAAGCTACTTATGTGCCAGATTAACCTGTACATACTAGCCATGAACCAACAGTTGAGGACTGTATATATGCTTAAGGGCTACTGGCATTCCCTTCATCCACTTTATATGGACCTACCCAATTGTGGATTGACAGCATTTAATACAACTGTACTATCTCCATAATGCAAGGGTATTACAACATATCAAAGAAAGTGACACAGACACAATCCAGGCATTTTACTTTATTAATTACATTACACACTTTTGTAGTAGCTCTCTCATTCATTTCATATTTTGGTGCATGCAGAATACTTTTATTCCAAACCTATTAAACCTTTATTAATGGGTTCCAACACTTTTTCACATTCTCTCACTTAATTTATATTACAATACATGCACAGACTTTATTCATGGCTTATTAGACCTTTATTGATGGATTAAAACACTCTTTTTCAGGCTCTCTCACTTCTTTTTATATAATAATACATGCAGAAGATTTATTAACCTGCCTGGTGACGCAGCCTTAGCAGCCTATCTGCATAGGCTTGCTGATTCATGGCACGGACACCTGCAGCTGTAATGTAAATGAAGGGATATTGAGACATACCTATCCATAATATAGACTACAAGAGCATTCCTTACATACTTCATTCCATGGCTACCTGCTCAGTAGTGGGGCATTTTCCATTTGATGGGCCTCCTGGATCCATCGGGTCAGTTGGTCCTGCTTCCATCTCTTCAGGTCTGAATAGTGGTGACGGACCTGCTCACCAGTCCTTGGGACACCTGTAGCACTGGTGAGATCATGAGCTAACCTGTTCCAAGCCTCCGCTTTAAACTCCGTACCTTGAAACTGGCCCTGCAGGAGTCTACACTCATGTCGATGGACAAGGAGCCAAACCATGTATTTTGACTCCTCAATGCCCCACCTTTGCGCTCTAAAGCGATTACCCTCTCCAGCTCCGGCCATTCTGACTGCAAATGGGAACCACAATCAGTTATGGTGAGTATTCCCACCTACTGGGCGTAAATATGCCTCATTTCCCGCACTTATTTGTGATTGGCCATTTTGTAAAATTCTCGGCTAACAGCAAACATGCTTAGCAATGGTTAAACTTCCATTCATAAGTATATGTATGTTAACAGTGCATATTTCTGCAAAGCTGTCATGGCGTGGTGGTTCAGTACTTTGACTATGGTGCACAGTGTCCCGGGTTAGATCCTTGTCATTGCTTTTTATTTTACTACTGTCCAGACAGGCTAGGGGGTGTGACTGTGTTTAGGCGACTTTGCTCAACTTTTCTCTACATTGCCCGATGGTGCACTAGTTGGCATGGTGCGCAGCTCCACGCAAAACTATTGCGCTGGATAAAGCGCTGCTTAGCTATGGGCACCTATATTGCATTGGGTAAAGCGCTGATTAACTATGGGCAACTATATTGCGCTGGGTAAAGCACTGCTTAACTATGGGCAACTATACTGCGCTGGGTAAAGCGCTGCTTAACTATGGGCAACTATATTGTGCTGGGTAAAATGCTGCTTAGCTATGGGCAATTATATGTCAAGTTCCTTCTTATATTTCTATATGTATACATTTTGTTCACTGATACATAGGCCATTTCTATGCTTTTTATTAAAAGTTTATTCATATATGTCAGGTATTATTTCATGTACTAATTTAAAGCATATAATAGAAAGGGGTGTGGGGGGACTAGAATCATGAATGCCTTCTCTTTGTGCATAGGCTCTACCACTACACTATTGCTATTTGGCTTAATTTGCATAAACATTTCTTATTATGCTCTTCAATGTCGACATTGCTAACTGTAGCTCAGCAATGGGCACACCCGCTCAAACACGCACAAATACGGGCAGCTATATCTGGAATTATGAGAAATAAGTTAAAGGTTTTACATTTTATAACTGTACTGGGGGGGTTACAATGTGAGGAAGTGTGCTGTTGGGTATGTAGACATTTGAGCGGACTCGCTCATGTGTGTTGACATTGCACAATTCAGACACTTGCAGGGGTGTGGACCTTTGGACTGCTCGGCAGTCAGACATGCCCCCTGCCTTCCTGCATGGTCCGTGTTAGACTTGGAGTGGAGTCAGCATGCCCTCATGAATATGCATGGCATGCTGATGTCATACCGTTCAACTGCAATTTCCGAGTAAGACTTATTTAGTCTTACACGGAGGATTTGTGAATCCGGGGGTACAGCTGATATTCATAAATACAAATACAACTCAATCAGCTGTAAATATTTATAAGCCCATCTTTACAGAGGAATCATGGAAGATATGCAAATTAGCCCTAAAAACTTGTTTTCATAGAAGGTTGCACACCTCCTACAATGCCCCGATAAATGCATATTTATAATTAAACACCTTTCTACATATGATTGTTTTGTCATGATCTCTGACTGTGTACTATATACAGCTGTTGTGGGACTTTGGTTTACTAGTGAATAATAACCATTCCATTGTTCATTTCAATGTTCCAGCACTGAGGTAATTTCCACTATGGAATTCTATGGTCTGCGACCATAAAACCATACTATGTAACATAGTAAACTGGCAGAGCTTAATACATTCAGATCAAAGACTGGTAAAATGTACACAAGCAGAGGCAATGGAAGACAGATGGAAACCTGACTCAAATTTAGAAAGGTATAGTACACGATATGAAGGCAAGGCATTACAAGAAAAGGGACAACCAGAAACTACTGAAGCTAAAAAGACTATTGTGAAGGATGAGAAAAATGAAAAATCAACTACTTTTAAGAAGAGCGAGAAGTAGAAGGACAGCTTATGTGGGAGCATGATGAAGAAAATACATGGGCTATTTAGTTGGAAAAGTAAGTGGAGATATTGAATTGGTAAACAAGTAAATATAGGAATAATTATCTTTTTCAAACACATTAAGGAGAGGAAAACAACTAATATTATTACAGTGTTACAGAATAGAGAGCTGTGTAGTGAGGATTTTGTAGGTCATGCTGAAATGCCAAATGTCTTTTTGTATCTGTATTTATAGATGATGGGATAGGATCAGTAAATTACTTTAATTTATCATCCATTAATTGGGTAAGAGTGGTGGCCCATGGTCCCCTTTCAGCCTTATTTATTTATTTATTTATTTATATTGTACATGTGGAAATCTAGAGCAAGGTACATGAAATGTCTTGCATTATGAGACTAGGGAACAAGTTTCAGGAAACAGGCAAAGCTATGAATTATGGAATCAAGTTCTATAATCTTATAGAATAGAGGATTTTAATATCCCAAGAAGTATTTATTTAGCATTTATTGACCAGGAAAGTCCGAGTAGGACAGAGCCTATTGTCTGCGGAGGGCCAGGGAGAAACACTCCTCATGCATGTCTTTGGAATGTGTGAGGAAACTGGAGTACCCAGAGGAAATCCACACAAATGCAGGGAGGACATGCAGACTTCACACAGAAACCACCCCAGCTGAGAATCGAGCCAGAAATTCTCTTGCTGTGAGGCAACAATGTTAATTGCTGCATCACATATACTACCACATATTCCATTTATCCATTTTTTCTGCTATTTCTATTTTGAATTACAGCCTCCCATTAATTTGACTTTGTTGCAGCTGTGATGATAGGCGGTATTGCCAACCATGCCAGGAGAAGTAGGGCAGTAGATTTGCACCAACACAGCTAGCTGGAATTTTGTAAATAATTATATGTAATTTGTATATCAAACTGATTTGTACAAATGCTTGTGTTACAAATACATTTGTGAGATTTGCTTGTGTTAAAATGCACCCTGCTGGAATAAAAAGAAATGTACATGTATTATTGTAACAAATTAAATGTATATGTTTTAATAAAGGACACTGGGAAAGCAAAGGTTAACCAGCTGGCTTATTTTAAGAAAAATAAGGGAAATGTAAATGAGCTGTTAAACCATTAAGCTGGTACCCCACAGTGCTGAATAGGACTGGAGCCATTAGGTTTGGAAGAAGCCTTTGTTCATTAGCTCAGTAAAAAGAGGGGAACCCCAGGCACTGCCATAAACATTTAAGATGTCTATTGTAGCCATCTATGCTAAACTCTGGTTTCAGCTTCAAAGGGGGTTACTGTGAGAACCTAGAGTCAGGTGACCAGATGAGGTCATTCTGTAAGCCATAGTAGATATTATATATTACAGGGAGTAATCTCTGAGGAGGGAGCATTTTGTTTGAGAGCCTGACTGGAATGACTGCTCATGTATCTCATCTTGCCTTGTCCTAGTAAGTTATTAGGGAACAGTAATTTTTTTAGATTCTGTCAGGAAAATATAGTGAAGCTAAGTTTAGATATTGTTTTTCTTTATTTGTCTGAGTCTGTCCATCGGTGTTCTTTTCAATATTTCCTATGATCTGAATTTATATTCAGCATTTTCATGCTTTTTTATTATTTATTATTAAATATATTTGAAACTTTTATTGTGGGTGGTCCTTGTAGAAAGTACTTAACTTTTGAGCATCCTTATATTTATTTGATGTGAGGCCCACTCCACAAAACCTAGCCATCTTAGTCAACTACTACCATTTCTATTAGTATTAATATTACACAGTATAATAGGGCATCCTTTGTTAAGGGCCTTAGAGTAGCTGATTGTGGAGTTTCTGGTGGCAGTGATAACTACCTTATACTCTGGGCAGAAGGGAGCACAGCAGGCAGATCTGTGCCAGCCTTTCCCAGGTGTGTGTGTGTGTGTGTGTGTGTGTGTGTGTGTGTGTGTGTGTGTGTGTGTGTGTATGTATGTGAGCTACTTGGGGCAGTGACACGAAGCACTAGGTTTACAGAGAGGGTGCTGGAGGACTTGGCTTAGACACTCGGCTGAGGACCTAACCCTACAGCTATACTAGTGGGGAGTCTTATTGGGGAACTGGAATGAGACAGATATAGAGGAAACCATACCCTGAACTGAGTCTGTTCCCTGTGAGCTCTTAAGGGAAATTGTGCTTGATGCAGAGAGGTCTGCATCTGGAAATACTGAGTGTATCCATTTGAATTCCACATGCATCTTCCTTTCCAGCGTCAGTGGTGAGGATTCAGGCTCCTTGCTTACTGGCCCAGCATGGGGGCATCACAAATTTGTTGGCAGTGGTAGGACCATCATACGTCACATATAGGTTGGCAGTGGTGGGACTATCACTTATCACAGCAGCAATTAGGCTTTAGGTAGTTTCCATAAATCATGTCTCCTGAACATGATTGACTTCTTGAAATCAGTCTCCAGAGCTTTGAACAAGGGTAAGGTGGTCCACACAGCCTATCTGGACCTCACCAAGGCCTTTGACACCATCCCTCACTCTGGAATCATAGATAAACTTAATAAGCTGGGCATAAATCCCTACATCACTCGATGGGTTGCCAACTGGCTTACTGACAAAACCCAGACTGTAAAAGTAGCCGACTCCAAATCCAGCTCCAGACAAGTGACAAGTGACAAGTGGAGTACCTCAGGGTTCAGTTCTGGGACTGCACTTGTTTGGCATCTACTTCTCTGAAGTACAGGCCAACACTAAGGGACTCTGGCTAACAAAGTTTGCAGATGACTGCAAACTGGGAGCCATTATTGAATCCCTAAATGATGTGGATATTCTGCAAAAGGGCCTTACAGAAACAAATGCTTGAGGCCAGAGCCATGGGCTCAGGTTTAATGCCAAGAAATGTATAGTTATCCCCTTTGGGAAAAAAACATGAACCCATGAATTACCACATAGGTGGCAGTACACTAAACACCGAAAGTGTGATGTGAGACTTAGGGACACAGGTGGACAGTGGTCTCACCTTCGATAACCACATAGTGACAACAGTCAGGAAATCCTTCTATGTGACACACCTCATCACTAAGGGCTTTTCATCCAGGAAAAAGGAGGTCATTGTCCCACTGTACTCATCCTTCATTAGACTCATTATAGAGTATAACGCCCCATTTGGTATGTACCTCACAAGACAGCTGCAACAGCAGGAAAGGCCACAGAAATACCTCACTAAGAATCACAGGCCTAAAGCAGATGCCATATGCTGACCGTCTAAAAAACCTCCAACTATACTCTGTGGAATATCGTCTACTGAGAGGCGATTTCTGCTTAACATACAAGGCCATGTCAAACCCTGAGCTGATGGACATGCTCCACTTAAAGACATCCCAATCCCTCAGAGCCACACACTCCAGGGATCTAAACCTTGTCATCACAATGAACAAAACATGCTGGAGGGATAGGTTCCTGACCCAGAGACTCCCCATACTCTGGAATAGACTACCCATACATGTCAAGCAGAGCGCTTCCTTAGCCCTCTTCAAAAGGAACCTTGATGATTGGATGGGAGATAGGAAATTCACCCCGGGGATCATGTCAGTCACCCTGCTAGACAGAGGTCCAGGAAAGTAAATATTATGGGAAGAAATATCCAGGTAATTGCTATGGCTAGGCTTGTATAGGCCCTAGGACCAATAAGCCTAGTACCAACCTATGAACCTATGAACCTGTTGGGTTTCCTAGTAGTTTTTGAGGCATTTTTACATATATTTGATAGTGTCAGGTAAGGTTTTGGTAGAATTTTAGTAGTGTAGTGAAGCTTATATTGGGACTTGTTAATTTTGGTTATATAAGATCAGGTCCATTTGCCAGCAAAGCCATTTTCTGATTGATTAGATACAGTTTTATTTTAATTTAATTTTTACTTAGTATGGTCTATTTTTTATTTCAGCTCAGATTTGTGTTCTAAGGATAGGATTTGGAAAATAGTAGTTTGCATTTATTTGGGTGGACTTAAAGTTTATTTTAATGCATGTAATGCATCAGTTTCTTTTTTATGTATAATCTGAGCTAAGTTCACGGTTTAGAGGAAGGATTCTAATTCGGTTGGAAGTTTAATGATGTATATAATCTCCATAATTATTTTGCTGATGCACTTAAGATGTGCACAAATAAAATACATACAATCCTGTGTCTGACTGTGACACACAGATAACAGAGCAAATATATAGAAAACACAATGTAGAAATTCAAACTGTATGTTTTTGATGAGCAGTAGGTGGTTGGAGTAGCCAGTAGACATGGAGATTCTATTAACATTAGTAGTGTGATATGCAGTGCCATGGGGAATCATATAGATTAAAGTAAATATTGATCTGCTGAAGCTAAGAACTGATAAAGCTTGTAACCCTAATGGAATACTACCCACAATAATTAAATAATATGAATGTTAGAGAGTGTGCAAAATGTCCAGTATAGTGCCATCAGATGTAAACTTCGCAGGGGTCACGCTTCTGCAAAAGGTGGATTGAGGAGATGGCCTAGTAATTCTAAACTACTGAGCCTTTCAATAATCTTTGGCAAGGATATAACAATGATATAGAGAGCAAAGATCCAAGACATATTTAAAACATAATAATAAATTAGACAAGTATAATTTTTACAACAGGCAGATCATTTCTGATGAATCCGGTGCAGTTTTGCATTTCTTTCACATTGGAGACTGATAAGGACTCTGCTGTGGATGATAGGTACATAGGATCTTAGCAAGGGTTACATCACTGCAGAAAATGAGGAGGATGGGATAAGAGGAAAATTGTTTCTGAGAGTGCACATACAGAGTGGTCTTAAAGAGGGTATTACTTCTACTGAAGGTGTCATAATTAGTGGGGTACCTCAAGGATCTGTACTGTGGGTAATGCAAGTATATGCAGCTGTAAGTAGAGTTTGCAGGTATGGATCTACTGACAAGTAATATAGAGTTCTTAAGTTATGCTATGTATTTCAGGAAGATAGTTATAGCAAAATAACATTACTGCAATAGACATTACTTTACAACTCTTTCTTTTTCTTGTTTTTTGGTCTTCTCAGACCTTATTCTACTGGTCTGGTCCCCAGGTCCCCACATGCATGCTGGATCTATCCACCATCCTTCTACCCCCTGGACTACTCTGGTATTGTTGGGGCAGTTGTGGATCTTAAGGATGTTCTGGGTGCTTAGCCATCTACCCTTCCATCTAGGTGTGTTTTTTTTTATATGACCTACTCACACCCTTTCCCTGCCCCCCCCAACTCTCATTCACTATGTCTGAGAGCTACTCACCTCCTTTAGACTACACCTTCCCTTAGGGAGTGTCATTTATGAGTACCCTCCCACTCAGGATGGGCAGTTCCACTCCATCACTCACCAGAGCCAATAATTGAATCTGGGTCACCTGGGCCGTAATCTGGGCGTGATCCCTTTATGTCACCGGAGTAGCTTACACGTTACAATGCTTGTTGGATAGCCAGGTAACAAAAAATCCTAAGATACAGTTTTTGTCTCTATTATTTATCAGCAGTCTCTAGCACCACTTTTATCATTTTCAAACTCTAACTGTTATGGTAATTGGGAGAATTTCCCTGGTGCTTCAGCCATAAAACTGGTACATGCAGTTCCTACACTGTATATGGATAAGAGCATGTATACAGGACATTGTCACACACTCAGTCCCTTCAGTGTCAGTTTCACACAAAAATGCTATACTGTTGAAATTGCTTTTATTTATGGTATAATTATAGAAGTACAATGTAAGTCTTGTTATACACAGTGTTACAGAGCTGATCTGTGTGTGTGTGTGTGTGTGTGTGTGTGTGTGTGTGTGTGTGTGTGTGTGTGTGTGTGTGTGTGTGTATACGCAATGATCAAGTACAGAACTAACAGGAAGGCAAAGTGCAGTGCATGTAACATTGTGTATGTATGTAACAATCTGCATCTGGAGATGATATTTCTGTATACAGGCAACACAGGACACTAGGGTTATCAGAAGTGACATTCAAGTACTTTGTATGCAATTTACTTAACTATAAGGCAGCCTGTTCAGAAATGATATGACTATAATGTCAGGGTCTGATCTCTGGAAATAAATTTCTCATAAGCAAAGTGATACAACTTGTACAATATGGATATTAGAGGGTAATCTGTTCTGCAGCCATTTGCACTTGCTGCATACAGAGATGCTAGTCTCGTGTGAACTAAGCATGTATGCGCTGATACTAAATGCTGTTCTGCCTGTCCACTATTACTAATATTTATGTCAATGTAGTAATGCATGTGTGGGAACAAGAGCATGTCTTAAGTAGGAAGGATCCATTTTACTGTGACATGTTGTACAAACAGCTTCTGGGTGATATTTTCTTGATTGGAGGTGGAACAGTCCAAGAGTTACATGACTTAGTAAAATGTATGACTGGAACTGTTGATTTTTTTTTACCTTCAAGGACATAGCTTCAGAAGATAATATAGAATTTCTTGACATTAAGATGTCAAGATAACAGATGGTGTCCTTGATACATTGATCTTCACCAAGGAAGTGAAAGTTTTATTTGCATTGACGTAGTATGCATCCCATGTTTATTTTTAGAAATATAGTTAAGGGGCAGATGCTGCTGTGACTAGATTAAATACATCAGATGATACCTTCAACATGCAACTACTCTTTTGATAAGGTTATTATCCATCTGAGGTAGATTCAAAGGAAATGGTGATCGATAGGAGAACAGCATGTGATGGTTCATTGTTTAGAAAATTCATCCCTTCACCAAGGAATAGTGGTGAGAACCAGGATAGAAATATGAGGTTGCCACTAACTTACAATAAATTGTCCAAACAAATGTAAAGTATTGTTAGGAAGCATTGGCACATTCACTCAAATATTTTTGTTAAAGGGATAATTTTGCCAGATGCTCCATATTTCAGTTTTAAGAAACAGCAGTCACTTAAACAGCTGCTATGCTATAAGGAACAAATACATATTGTAGATAATAGATATAGAGAAAGAAAATGATCTTACCCTCATTGCAAATGTTCCTTTTGAAAGTATATATCTAAGATAACATCTTTTATGCATCCAGCTGTGAAAAGTAACACTTCCCTCGTGGTTTTTGCTGACTGTGATATGGTTAATGTGATCTTTCTAGCTATATGTGACGTCTGTCCTTCCTTTTATGTGGGCAATACTAACAGAAACTTTAAAGATAGGATATGTCAGCATCTATGAGATATTAATAGAGGGTAAACTCAGAATGCTGTCAGCAAGCATACTACTGAAAAGGGGTCAACAACATTAATTTTGTTTTGCTGCTTTACAAGTAATTATACAAACCTAAGAGGGGTGATATAGCTGAATATAAATGGATTCTAAGACTTATGGCAAATAAGTATCCTAGTTTAAATGAAACTGTATCTTAAAAGCTGGCCTTAAAATTAAGACATTTCAAAAGCTGATTTGTTCTCAGTATTTTAATTCACTGTATTTCATTGAACTGTCTGTGACATGTGATTGGTTCTGTATACCTTAATATAGGTTCTTATTCTTATGTGTATCTTTTAAATGCCTGAGGAAGCACTTCTATGTGTGAAAGCTTGTGTTTATTAAACATGTTTGTTTATGAGTTTTAATAGTTACCTGAGGTGGATTTTGTTCTTTTCTTCTGTATTCTTATATTTATCCAGGCTCATTTTACCCACTGTGAGATACCTGGTGTGGTATAGTAAGAAGGCAAATTAATATTCAAAAGCTGACACATTTCAGGATAGCACATAGCCTCACACATTTTAACAAAGACTCCTTTATCTGCAGCTTAAAACTATATAACTCGAGTACCCTAAAATACCTTCAACTAGATGATGTAGTAGCTCTTTTTAATTCTACTTTCTTGAACATCCTAAATGAACTTGCTCCACTTTGAAAAAAGAAAGTTAGGACCAAAACCTATCCTCAGTTTTCTCAAAATACAAAATACCTCTTGAGACAGAGATAAGAGTTTGGAATACATGGCTATCCAATAAAACACTAAGAAATCTCAAAAAATTCAGACAACTCAGAAACCAAGCCAAAAATCCAATTAAATTAGAGTAACAAATAAAAAATACTATATTGGCCTGCAAAATAAAAACTACAAAAATCACAATGCATTCTAGTCTTCCATAAATCAGCTGCTCAGTCCCAGCTGGACCACTCATACATCTCTACACTTATCACTAAGAACAACTCTACCAACTTTGCTGATGCTTTCAACTCTCATTTCATTCAGTCAGTCTCAACACTACTCCAAAACTCCCTTAATACCAACAATCAGACAACAGCACCACCTATTATCTCTAGTCATAACCTCTCCTTCCAATCAATACCTACTAATTAAGTAAAAAACAATAGAACTTAAACTGAAACCCACAAATTTAGCCCCTGAAGACCTACTTGGTGAATACCTTAAGATAGCTACAAGAAACACTGAAAAATACGGGTCCAACTGGCTGAAGCACAATTTACTGACAAAATTTACATATAACAGTGAATACTTGAGAGAAATACACAAAACTTTAGCTTACTACTCTTTATTACAATGCTTTTGTCTCTTGGACTTCTTCAGACCAATTAAATCAACCACAGTTAAAAGACACACTTTTTATATAACCTTAGCAATAAAACCATTAACCAATTAAACAATTATATAATTAAAATATGACTTCATTTATTCAAACACAACCGTCTGTCCTTTAAAAAATAATTTGATGTTGATACTCTCATTTAACCCTGTTTTTTGTCAGCTTTTAATTTAATTTGCCAATGTGTCTCCCTCTGTTCAACCATGTTTTTAAAATCTCCACCTTTATATCCGGGTAAACTTGTTCTAAGATAGAAAACAAAAACTTCTTCTAATTCCCATACTCAGAGTGTTTTATACATAGCATTGTTCTTGTCTGCTTTTTTAAAAGCATACTGATGCTCTCTAATTCTCACATATAATGCTCTAGTTGTCATCCCTATATAAAAAGCAGAGCAACCACTGCAAAGACTAATATAAACAACTCCTTCAATTTTACACGCCCCATCTCAATTCTCATAAATCACTCCATCAGCGAAGCAATTAAATACATTTTCCCCTCCACAAAGGAGGACATTCAACTGAACTCTCAAATGACAAGTCCTTTAGCATCCTCTCCCCTTATCAAAAATACTCAAGAAATGTATCCAATCCTAATTCTTACATTATCTCACACAAAACAACCTCATCCCTTCATCTCAGCATCCCTTCCATCTCCACCACAGTATATCTATTGCTTTACTTAGTTTCACCAGTACTGTAAACACACAAATAGGAATGACAGATGCCTAGTGTTTGCCCTCTTCCTTAATTTATTCTAAGCCCTTTAACATGGTCTCTCATGTCAGTCTCCTGCATAGACTCTATACCTTATGACTAGACACCACTTCTACATCATGCTTCTGTAGCTACCTCCAAAATAGAGCTGAAGCAGTCAAGTGCCAAAATGATGTTGTATCCTTCCTCCCCGTCCCAGGCGGTGTACCACTAGGGTCAATCCTGAGACTTATTTTCTGTAACATCTTCACCAATGACCTACATAAAGCCTGAAAAAAATGCATCCCTACTGCAGTATGCAAATGACTCCACAGTATCTGTATCGCAAAAAAAATCAACAAACTATAAGAGCTTACCTAGAAGTCCTTCTCTCCTATAGAAACCTGGCAGACATCTGCCTAACTATTTCTAAATTCAAATAAATCCAAACTAATTTTATTTACTCCCAAACAGCTTACAATTAACAAAACCTCCTTCTCAGTTACCTCATCCAACAAAACAAAAATTGAACTTGTCACGTATACTAAATTACTAGCCATCTTTGTAGAATATAACTTAAAACCTGACACACACACACAGTCAAAATATAGTGAAAAAATTGGACCAAAAACTACATTCTCCCACATTGCCTCCTCTTTCCTGGTGCCTACTCTAATGTATTTTGCACCCATCCTTAACAACATCCAGGTGACCTTGCTAAACAAACTTCAACAATGCTATTACAAAATAGCACAATTAGCCTCCAACGTTCTAAATGCAACCCAACACTATACCGCCCTGAAGGAATTACAGTGGCTGGAATTCCCACATTATCTAAACAACTCACAGCTTCCTCAAATCCATAACATCATATATAAACCTAACAACTGTACATCATGTCCAACCTCATACAAATATATAACCCTTCCAGGCCCCTATATTCATCAGACAAATATCTATTACATATATCCAGACCCAACAAGTCTGCTGGCAAATCACTACTCTCCCACCACCTCACTAAATTCTGGAATTCCATCCCACTAGCAATATGACAAGAACACTCCATAAAATCATTTAAAGCTCAACTAAATTAATACCTAGTTAGTTACCGGCTTTGTACATGTGATGTTCCTGGATAATCTCCATCTCACTCCTCTACTCCAAACCCTTACTAACCCTCACCACTCTTTCATCTAACCAGCTATAATACAATGATGGCTTCACGATTTCTAACAATCTGATTATACACTTCCTCTCTCCACTATTACCTCAAGCTCTTATATACACTTCTATTACCCGGTCATTCGCTATACTCCTTCATAATTTGCACCCATCTTCATCCTATAATTCCTTTACTGTCTCTTACTTAATATCTAATTACAACTGATTCCTTTCGAAAATAATTAGACTTGTATAGCTTCAATATCAACTAATACTTTACTGTATTTTGTTTTGATTAACTGTCATATCATTACTATTCTATGTTTGTATGTACATTTGTTATATAAAGCCTGTATAACTGCCTTCTATTTATTCTGTAAAATGGAGCATTTTGTCTCAGGCCTCTGCTGAAAATGGGGACTTTTCCTAATCTGACTTTCCCTGTAAACAAAAGCATTGAAGATCATTATAAACATTGAAAATAACAGCGGTCCCTGAGCCGAGTCTTGCAGTATGCCTCAGGTGAATGTATCTAGGCATGATCTACAAGAGAGCAGGTTTGGCATGAAATGTTCACAGTACTGGGTCAGGGAAATCACAGTTAACTAGTTCTTCTATGAGCAAATAGTGCTCCCCTGTTTAGAAAACCCTTTTTATCTCAATGAAAATTATGCCTCTGATGAGGTCATTAACCATGTTAGTTAGAATTTGATCAGTGAGGGACTATTTTTTTTTTTTATTTTTGCTACAGGTTAGATAGTGGTTATTGGCTGGCAATCACTAGGTGATTTAAGGGATGAAAATTTTAAGAATTAGTACAGTTAAAACATGTTTGAACCTATAAGAAAGGGTATGTGTTGTTATGGAAAAGCTGATGCTGAAGATAGGTGTTTTGAATATATTGTTTTTCCAAGTTTTAGTATTCTGAGATGCATTATATGAAATGCTAGGCCACAGAATTAATCTTCCCAAGCAGGTCTTGAAATGTATTGTGACTTATCTTTTAAAGTAGATGTGGTTCTGTCTGTATGTGTGCATATGTGTGTGTGTGTGTGTGTGTGTGTGTGTGTGTGTGTGTGTGTGTGTGTGTGTGTGAGACTGCGTGGATATAGCTATAGATATAAATAAAGATATAGATATAGATATAGAAGTAGATAAAGATACATACACATATACACAAAGGAGTATTTGGTGTTTGATTAGGTATGCTGTTTAATTTGTTTTGGTGGTTTAGTGGTAGAATTCTTGTCTTCCATGCAGTAGACCCAGGATCAATTCCTGGCCAATGCAACATGCCTATTTTAGCAACTCTGGTAGTTGGGGCACATATCTAAGTTTTGAATTGTAGTCCCCGTGGTACAGGATTTGGTTCCCTCATCCATCATTTCCCTACTGTGTGATGCTGAGAAAGCTATTTAACAAGACGTTGTTCACAGGCTGTCCCTGAAAAGGGACTGTGTATCCAGTGTGCCTAGCTCATTAAGAAATAGAATTATTATTATACTTGAAGGAAGTTACAGTTCCACAGGCTATTAGAACTGTAACCTACCATCCTTCCTTCAAGCATCTTCTGAAAGGCCACCTATCAGACCCATGGATCTGATCATGCTATAATCCCATTTGAACATAAATCTTGTCCAATTTTCTCCACAACCCCCATCTGTACAGATTCTCTACCTATCTCCACTTCCTCATCTTCACCTGGCTAGCCTCTCCTCTCTAGCACTTTACATAACCTTTTACTATCACCTCTTCCCCATTTAGGCTAATCTACCCTAATCTCTCTCCCCCCTTTAGTAATACATTATGAGTTCAGTTCAATTGAAATTATACTGTGAATTGCCAAAAGGACATCTACAGAACTGTATGTAGTATTTTATTTTACTTTTTTTCATTGTTCTCTTTGTAACATATTTTTAGTATATCTTTATGCCTTACAATATTGCTTATTTTGAAATTTATAATTTTCAGCTGTTTCTTATGTAATGTGTTTTATTTTCTGTGTTAAGTGGAGCTTTTTTCCCTGGGTCTGCGCTGAAAATGGGCTGTTGTGACCCAGTCAGACTTTCCTGGTAACCAAATGTCAACAAATAGTAGTAGAAGTAGTAGTACTATGTGGGAGTAAAATAAAGTCCTTGATGACATTAATGGTTTTGTGGTTAAATATAGTAATTCTAGGGCTGTTAGGAAATAATAAAGTACCATTTTTAATTGTCCCAGAATTTTTGTATCGGTTTAAATAGTCTGCATTTTATACTTGAGCATTGAGTTTGCTTCATTTGTCTTAAGTATGCTGTTTTTTATGAAAAAAGTAGTTTATTTTGTGTAGTTACTGATAATAGCTTTCAGGCTTTCCATGTAGTATCTTTTGATTTGAGTAGGGTTTTAATGTCTGAAGTTAACCATGGGGCATATTGGCTAGACACATGTCTAACAACTATTGGGAAGAGCTTATCCTGAATTTAGGATAGTAAATTATAGATGGTAGAAAAGGCAGCTGTAAATTGGGTCCTAGTTAATATTTTCAAATTCAGTTAGTAGTATTGATTTGGTGTATTCAGAAATACATATATCTGTAAAAGACGACTAGAGAGAAAGATTTACTTGATTTAAATATCTATTTAATCAAATACGGCAGTGGTCACTATGCACATTAGTCATAAGCAAATGTAGGAGAGAGTCAGAGCCTGTAGTACATAAGAGTTAGGGTACTTTGAAGTCAGGATCTGTGTTGGCCATTTCAGTTCTTCCAGGGCTGTGTGCTGGGTCCGCTCCTCTTTGGCATCTATTTCTCAGAAGTCAAGGCCAATGCCAAGGTCCTCTGACTTAGCAAGTATATAGATGATCACAAGCTGGGAGCAATCATAGAACCCACCCCACCTCAAGATACTAACATGTTACAGGAAGGTATAGCACAGACAAATGACTGGTGCTGAAGCTATGGCTGCAAACTCAGTGTTGAGAAATGCATAATCACACCTGTTGGGAAGATGGCCACCCCGGGAAAATACCTCATCAATAAAATACCCCTAAACATAGACACAGTAGTCAGGGATTTGGGGCCTCATGTAAATAGTAAACTGTTTTTGACCAACGTGCATCTAAGGTAGTAAGAAAATCATTCTGTGTCACTCAACTTATAAGTAAGGGCATAGCATCTAAGTCCAAGGAAGTCATCATACCACTATACTCAGCCCTCACCAGACCACTGAGTATAATGCTCCCTTTGGTATGTACCTGACCATGCACATGTAACAACTGGAATATCCACAGATGTTCCTCACAAAAAGAATACATGGTGTAAACACAATGTCCTATGCAGATCACCTCAAAGTCCCATCCCCCTACTCTGTTGCCTACAGACTGCTGAGAGGTGATTTATGACTGGCATACAAGGTATCCTTGGATAATGCACTGATGGTCCTTTTGCATGTCTACAAAACAAACAGCATCAGAAGTACTACATCCAAAGATTTCAACTTTGCTTGTGATTTAAATAGGACATGTTGGATGAGGCTGGCATGCATCTCAGAGAATTCCCATTCTCTGGAACAAGCTTCTATCCATGTGAAGCAGAGCCCTTCCTTAACTCTATTCAAGCATAGCCTGAACCAGGTACAGGAATTTAGAAATTCACCTCTGGTCTGACACCTATGTCTCTAATGGACAGAGAAAGCCATTAAGTCATGCCCTGACTAATGTACACCCATTAAAATAACCTCTAAGGTAAAGCAGACCATGGGATATTTTGGGGTTGCAGGATTAGGCTTAAAATAGCCCCAGTGGTCGTTAGCCTGAAATATACCTATGAATCTATGGATGATGGCCCTTCTGGATGGTTCATGTCCAAGAGGATTTGAAGAAGAAGAAAAATATCCTTACACCTCAGGAACAAAGGGTCTCAAGTCCAATAGGAGAAGGCTCAATGGCTGGCAGGCAGACATTGGGGGAGAAAGATCTAGAAACAAAAAAATTAGTACAGGTATATCTTGATGAAGCTTTTAAGATTTGCAATTTTGAGATAAACAGTTCACTTCAAGATTCAGGAATTTTCAGTTTATTGGCTGCAAATGATATGCATTAATATGTTCTCTCTTCCATATGTACATCTCTTAACCGATTTCTTTTACAGGGTTTTAGGTGAAACTACATAAACAGAAAACAGGTGAGTGAGAAATATGACATGCTGAGAAATGTAATGGTTCATTCAGTCTGAACTTATCCCAAACTCAAATCATCAAAACAGTGGAATTTGCTATGTGATTTTATTGAGTGCTGCCATATAAGTTGGGGGAGGTGTGGAAAAATACATGCTAGATTGTGATTTAAATCTCACATGTTATTTTTCCACAGGAGCAATGTAGCCTGTACCTGATTGCAAATACTTTCGTTTTCACTCTTCTATGTAATTAAAGACATCTTGGTTCACACAGTTTCTGAATGCACTGTGCACTGTACCATTTTTGTTTACTGAACTGCATTGTTAGCCATGGTTTTCATACTGTATTTTCTAATTGCCTTACCTACAGCCATCTTCATTCATCTCTCATACAACTCTTACTTTCCTCTTGATGAGTTAATATATAATCTATTTTTACTACAGTGTACTTAAAGAAAAATATTTCACTTATAGCAAAAAAAAAACTGCATTGCTTTCCTTTTCTGAAGCAAATTAGGAGACACTATTAAAGTTCAAAGATCCAGCACTTTTTCACTTAGCTGAAAGAACAACTAATCTAGTCATTTCTGTGACATCTGAAGGCACTTTCAGCCTACTGAAGCTTTTTTCTCCATTGAGACAGATGACACTTCAAATGTCAGCAGCAATCGCAATATAGCAACAGTTGTAGTGCGAGGCAGTGCTAAGGGAAGCAAAACAAAGTGATTGAGAATTATAAACTGCAGAGTCTGCAGAGGGGTGACACATGATCAAGCAGCCCAGAGATCCTCTGCAGCATTTTGAAGTGAGAAATCTGTGCAGATCTTCTCTAATTCTTCAACACCAGATGGCAGCTAGGTTCTGTTATGTCAAATAGGAGACCTTAATGAGAATTACCTTTTTGGGGGGGTTTGATTTAAAACTATTTCAAGAAGCTGCAAGTTTGGCGAAATTTAACACCTGTGCTGCCTGTTTTCAAAGCAGCATCTGCAGCTGCTAAGAAATGCTTGTTTAGATCACAGTACTTACAAGGAATTCTACTAGACTGTTTTGTTGCTCACACGTTTCTGCAATTCTAGGTCCAGACAGAGATAGTATAATCCTAAATGTAAGAAACTAAGATAGGCACTAGACAAATCATCCTTCTTGTGCTGAATACTTACACTTGTGTTGAACATTGACAAAATGTTATGCAAAATAGTTGGACAAACAGTAAATATTTTTGAGACTTATGTAAGAAAATGTTTATAATTATATCAACAGTCCTGAAAAAACTTAGAGAGTGTGTGCTTTATGTCAATGTCTAATTAGAAATCAGTAAGCCAGTGGTTGGTTGCTTTTATATATTTTTATATAATTTTTATTTGATTAGATTGTTGCTATGTGTTTTATTTAAGCATGATTTAACCACTATACTCTGTTCTGCTTCATTTGCTATAACTAGCTTAATGTTTTTAGAGAAATTATTTTAGTAAATTATAATCTAGGTAATGGCCTTTCAGCAAATGCTGTGATGTACTGGTTATTATACAATGACTGCCCATTAATCTTCAAAAATGAGCACACTGATTGGCCAGCCCAAACAGCATGCCCATTGTAAATTGAGCATATACCAATAGAAAAAAGTCTGGTTTCCCTGACTGTCTTCTATTAACATGCTACTGGGCTTTCCATTGTATTACAATGAATTTTTATCCTGCATTGAGTGGAGTGTGAAGTTTTTTAACTTTGTTATATTAAATGGTTTGTTCATTTTTTTTTATTTTCTGGCTGCTGGTGGCCCGTTTTTTACAGTATCATTGGAAGAAACAACCGTTCATTTTAGTGAACACTGCATTGTTGGTTTGGGAACATTTGACTATATATGAGCCTGGTGCCTATGTGATTTTAAGTGAATTCTTCCTTGGTGGTTTTGGAGTATCCAACACTATGCGAGCTAATATGTGTGCTCCAAGTTATATTCTGTTGCTGGTCACACACTGCTTGTATTTCTTAATTGCAACATCTGACTTTAGAAGAGAAGAACAGTATGCTTTTAGTTGGTTGACACCTTCCCCAGGATTCACAAAACTCCATGCAAGAATAAGACTATTCTTGCACGGAGTGGTTCATGTCCATTTAGAATAGCAGTGCGTCTTGCATATGCATGAAGGCGCGCTGCTCTTTAATCTAAACAGACATGAACCAGGAACAAGTGCAGGGGGCATGTGTCAGCAGTGCCTGCACATGTAACACTCCCCCTTCACTCAGAAAGTGCCATACGGCACTTTGTGACACACAAGAATGTCAACCTATATATTAGAGCCTGGATCTAATATTATATACTCAACCAGTGTCCGCAGACACTGAAATGTAAGTAGCTAACATTTCAGTGTCCGCGGACACTGAAAAGAAAAAAACACAAACACCTAGAAGGCAGCAGCCTTTAAGTGCACACCCCCGAATGTATGCACTCTTGCCCTTCATGCATGGAAGCAGTAGAGCAAGAGGAAAACAATAAAAATGCAAAAAATGTATTTGTTTCATCACATAAATCCAAAATTTAAAAAGTGTGCAGCTTGTTTGCCCATTGTGATGCTATGCTTAGTCTGTGGCTGAAATCCTGAAAATTATAGACAAGTGCTACTGAGATACACAACATCATCAAGCAACTGTAGCATAGTGGTACTGCCATGGTTTAGCATGTAGAACATGCTTGGTTCAAATCCTCCACTGCCAATTTATTTAAAAACTTTTAAGGACATTGAATGATAGATGTCAGTCATATGGCTCATGTATAGCACAGTAGGGGTGGGAATATGTAAAATATAACTCTAAAAAGTACTTTATAAATTTAATGAAAAAAAAAAAGATTTAAGCAATGCTTTGCTATTGTAAGCATTGCTTACCGGCTTTCAGCTGTGTCTACCTGGTGTAAGCATTAGTATGCAGATTTGTGCGAAGCTAAGCATAGTTCAGCATATTAAAACCGACCAATCAAGAAAGAGTGCAAGAAAACTGCCCTATTTAAATTGCACAGGTGAGAATACAGCCATAAGCATTTGGGATTGCTCCCAGCAAGACCAAAATTTCTGGTGTTGGTGAAGGTGTTTGCTTCCGAGCCCAATGTTGGGGCATCCAGGGTCATGGTTGGGCTCCTAGTAAAAAAACATGATGGCAGGCTGCTGCAGGGCCAGTATCAGGGCTTGCAGTACAAAGCGGAGGCCTAGGACCAACTTGCATGCAATCTCACCAGTGCCACTGGCATACTCCAGACTGGTGAGCAGGTACTTCATCACCATAACGACCTGAAGCAGAGGAGGGGTGCACTCTTGGACCAGTGGATCCAAGAAGCCCAAATACAGGATGTCCCACCTGTCTGTAAGTATGCAGTCTTATGTATCTCTAACTAAGTATGGAAAAAGTTCAACTTATGACTGTGCAGATGTGATTAATGTGTGATGTCTCCCCATACAGCTGCTGCAGAGAGGTCCCAGAATGTTGATGCTCATGCCCAGTGACTGGCCCTGCTGCATCAGCAGTATGGTGAGAACAGAATACCCCCTAATATTAGCAGTAAGCAATCAAAATTATAGTAATGGTAGTACTGCCTGTATATATAATTGTGCTGTAAAAGTCAGGAATAAATGCCTGTGTCAGGCTGCCAGCATTACAGTGCAGTATTCCCAACTGCTGTGTAATACAGATGTCAGTAGCAAACAAGGTACAATATGCAGGAAAAGAATATTAGAATATGTATGAGTGTGTCTGAGTGAAACTGTCAAGAAAGTGCCATGTCAGGGCTACTGTAACACTTAGAAATGAAAAGCATTCCCCTGTGCAGCTCATGCAGGAATAGTAATTGTGGATTTCATAGCTGTACACAGATATGTATGTCAAAACTAATAAAGGTGATCCCATACACTGGTGTGTGTGTCATCTCACTTGTACCTGAAAAATAGAAATGTGTATGTCCTGCAGAATGCATTAACTGAGGTGAACTGATTTAGCACTGCTTATCTGCATACTTTAGAATGGGCATGTCAAATAACTGAAAAAAGCAACAGTACATATTTCCATCAGAATGTGTTTTATTTGTTTGTCTGCCAGCATTGTCCTGTGTTAACCTTTTAATTTCAGCTGTATGTAGCTGTGAATGTACTGAAAATATATAATGCTAACAGGTGCAGACTTAAAACCTACACTGTGTACTCAGGAATCTAAATTGCAGAATGTAGTTGTAAAACAGTCAAATGTGCAATCCAGCTAATGTGCACGTTTCACAAACAGTGACACCAATGTCTGTTGTGTATGCATAATTTGTACTGAAAATGGGAAACAAATAATGCAACATGTCATAATAAAAGTACTGTGCACAAAATATGTACTAGACAGAAATGTCACAAAAAACACACAACACCTCCTCAGTAACTCAGTCTGATAAGGACTAGGCCTGTCTTTCAATTTTGCACACACACCACAGTTCGAATACAGGGACTGTCACTAATATGTCATTCTGGTTCTATAGTTGTAAACTGCAATCTGAACAGAAAAAGTAATGTACTGCAACACATACATTTTCCATACAGGGCACACAGGTAAAGAAATCTGAATAGAAATACTAGTATTATGTGTATAACTATGAAAGGTGTACCGTTGCTGTGTTGATTAGCCCCAGTACTACAAATACATGCAAGCTAGACATCCACACTCTGCAGTCTGGCCCAGACAAGCCCCTCAAGTATCACGCTGTCACAGATAGTTTCCACAGTTGCGAAGAAACCTGCACACAGAGAATGTCACAGTAAATGCATGTCAAAAGCACAACACACACTCCAGGGCCTGCAACTAATATGTAAATCTGAAATATGTGCAGAAACAGCAATGTAATGTGAACACAGTTCATCTGCACAGGCCCCACAGGTAAAGACCATTGTTCCATTTGGTTCATCGTTGTTTAAACTGTGTGCATACTAATATTCCCTGCTGAATAATTATTGTTATTGCCTGCCTGACATATCACTAACTGGCATGCTGTTGCAACCCTGAATGCCATACCATATATGCATGGGTTCTGTTTCCTATGGCACTGTTATAATTTCACTGTGTTGGGTAAATGGGAATATCCATGCATGCTATGTTGACTAATGCTGTAATGTGTTGTGCATGACTAACCAATATTTATTGTTAATTTTCACACCACAGCACATATGGGAAGGTAGATCCGCTGGGATCTGCCTCTCCCAGCCCACCTGGCCGAGGCACCAGGTCCCAGCACATCTGGGACCCAACACAGACCTCCCTCATCTGCTGGTCCTGCACCACCCTTGGGTGGAACTGCTGCAGGGGATGTGGCTCACCCCCCCTGCAAGTGGGCATGGTCAGAATGTTGTCACCCAGGAGGGGGTTTGTGGCATGGTGTGCAGACCTCATCCCAGGGGTCTGTGGCATGGTGTGCAGTGTCCTCCAGATGGAGCTGGATGACCACCTATGCCAGGTGGAGGGCAGGCTGGTGCAGCTAGAGTGGCAAGCAGCCACTCCAGCCCAGCCCCCAGCACAGCCACTTTTGGGGCTGTGAAGGAATAGTGGTGACTGCCATCGGGTAGGGACATCAATGCCACTACTACCATCTGGGGGGCTCATAAGCCTCAGATTCTCAACCACCCTCCCCGTCAAGGTGTTTAGCCCCCATGTGTCATACACCACCCCTGTCTGCTGTCTTGTCTGTCTGCAAAAGCAATCTTTCCTACTAAACCTCCCTCACCACACTTACCTATAATCCTTCTTTAACATCCCGCTCTCACCATAAAAAAGGGTAATTGTCCCAAAAAAAATCACGCCCCATACACAGTTCTGCATTTTTCCCAGAGACGTGTACCCATCACACAATCTAACCCTACCAATCATCCATATTGTATGATGCCCACACACCTCCCTGTAGGGTGTGAGGCTCCAAATTCTAAATTGCCCACATTGAAAGCAGCTGTTGCTGCCAAAGAAATGCAGAGCTATGGTCCTTTCCTACACCTGTCCTGCACATCCCTACCTGTTTCTCCTCTTGTTTGTCCCCCTGCTTGCCCCAATTTCACCACTTTCCTATCTCCCTTTTTTCTTTTCTTTATTTGAAATTAGTGTGAGGTTAAGCGGCTGTAGGCTTTGCTTAGCTCCGCACAAACCCACTTACAACTGCTTTAAAGTGCCTTAATTACTCTGTCTCCGACAGCCCCTGCTCTGCCCAACAACAAAATAATCAACCCTTGTAAGTCTCAAACCCAGGACCCTGCACACTATAGCCAAAGTGATTTACCACTAAGCCATTCGAGACATAAATAAATTTTCTCAGACATATGCAACACAGTCATTCAACAGTAGGGAAAATGTATTTATATATGTAGATGTATCTTTGTATATATATATATATATATATATATATATATATATATATATATATATATATACACACACACACACACACATATATATATATATATATATATGTGTATTGCGTTTGCACATTGGATCCACACTCTGAACCTCTCACTGAAAAACATCTGACCAAAGGCACTGTTAATGGGGGTGAAGGGGTCTAAAATAAGTACCTCTTGTAATTATTGCATCATCCCCTCTTCCACAGCTGAACATCTGCCTTGCAACATAGTAACCAACACTTGTAAGTCTCAAACCCAGAACCCTGCACAAAATAACCACAATAAGTTAACAGTAAGCCATCTCAGCTGTAAGATGTCAGGATAATATCACTAACATATCTTGCAGAACAGTCTGTCTACCATAGGGAATGTATAATGTGAAAGCAGCAAACATTCCAATGATACATACACACACACACACACACACACACACATATATATATATATATATATATATATATATATATGTATATACACATACATACATAGGTTCATAGGTTGGTACTAGGCTATCAGCCCTAGGGCCTATACAAGCCTAGCCATAACAATTCCCTGGTTATTTCTTTCCACACTATTCACTTCCCTGGGCCCCTGTCTAGCAGGGTGACTGATGTGATCCCTGGAGTGAATTTCCTTTCTCTCATCCTGTCATCAATGTTCCTTTTGAAGAGGGCTAAAGAGGTGCTCTACTTGACATGTATGTGCAGTCTATTCCAGAGTCTGGGGAGTCTCTGGGTCAGGAACCTATCCCTCCAGCATGTTTTGTTTATTGTGATGACAAGGTTTAGATCCCTGGAGCATGTGGCTCTGAGGGATTCAGATTTCTTTAAGTGTAGCATGTCCAACAACTCTGGGTTTGACATGGCCTTGTATGCTAAGCAGAGATCGCCTCAGAGTAGATGATATGTGACAGAGTATAGCTGGAGTATTTTAAGGTGGTCAGAATAGAGCATCTGCTTTAGGCCTGTGATTCTTTTAGTGAGGTATTTCTGTGGCATTTCCAGTTGTTGCAGATATTTTGAGAGTAATGGGTCTAATGAGGGATGAGTACAGTGGGACAATGACCTCCTTTTTTATGGATGAAAAGCCCTTAGTGATGAGGTATGCCACATAGAAGGATATCCTGACTGTTGTAGCAATGTGGTTACTGAAGGTGACACCACTGTCCACCTGTGTCCCTAATTCTTTTATTATACTTTCGGTGTTTAGTGTACTGCCACCTATGTGGTAATTCATGGGTACATGTTTTTTTCCCAAAGGGGATAACTATACATTTCTTGGCATTGAGCTTGAGCCCATGGCTCTGGCACCAAGCATCTGTTTCTGTAAGGGCCTTTTGTAGAATATCAACATCATTTGGGGATTCACTAATGGCTCCCAGTTTGCAGTCATCTGCGAACTTTGTTAGCCAGAGTCCCTTAGTGTTGGCCCGTACTTCAGAGAAGTAGATGCCAAACAAGAGAGGTCCCAGGACTGAACCCTGAGGTACTCCACTTGTCACTTGTCTGGAGCTGGATTTGGAGTCAGCTATTTTTACAGTGTGGGTTCCGTCAGTAAGAAGGTTGGCAACCCATTGAGTGATGTAGGGATTAATGCCCAGCTTAGTAAGTTTATCTATCATTCCAGAGTGGGGGATGGTGTCAAAGGCCTTGGCAAGGTCCAGATAGGCTGTGTGGACTGCCTTACCCTCATCCACGCCTCTGGAGACTGATTCGAATAAGTCAGTCAGGTTCAGGAGACAAGAACGGCCCTTCACAAACCCAAACTAGGTAGGGTCCAGTGTTTTAAGGTTGCCAACGTCTTTGTTTATAAGTTCCATGATAATACGTTCCATGGTCTTGCAGATCAGGCTCATCAGACTGATGGGGCGGTAGTTCCTGGGATCCAAGGTGGATCCCCCCTTGTAGAGTGGGATAACTGTAGCTGTGCGCCACTCAGTGGGCATGAAGCCTGAGGTGAGGGTATGATTAAATATGACACTTAGGTGACGTGCCAGTTCATTTTGTAGTTCATGTAGTACACAGCATGGGATGTCATCTGGTCCCATGGATGCTGTATTCTTAGCTTTGGAGAGTGCGTTTTTTACCTGTGTGGCTGTTATTACCGGAATTTGGCAATCTTCCGGTATTGAGATGGGCCATTTAGGGGGTGAGAGGGGGGGGGGTGAAGTTGGCACTGAATTGATCTGCCAGGATATTGGCAATATCCTTGGGATCAGTATATTTAATGCGATTCTGTTGTAGCTCAGAGCAGATCTGAGCATTGCCATTTAGATTCTTGACATAGTTATAAAATGCCTTGTGGTTGTCTTTGGAATCTTTGGCAATTTTATTTTCGTAATTAGCTTTGGGGGATTTTATGAGGGATCTCATCTTCTTACTGAGGCTGGTAAGGGAGTTTTTTGCATCCTGGGATTTTCCTCTTTTCTGCAACAGTTTCTTCCTTTTGTTGTAAAGTTTGTTTATGGCAGGGGACCACCAGATTGGCTTCCTTTTTTTGGAGGAGAGCATCTTGGTTCTATTTGAGATGGCACGATTCACCCATGAGTGGATGTGCTCGTACAGTGCCTTAGTGTAGGACTCAGCAGCCGAACTTTTAGTTCCCGTCTGCATGGGTGTCATGAAGTTTGTAACTTCTGACTTGAGTAGCATGAAGTTGACTTTGGAGAAGTTTTTTTATGGAGGTTTCCTTACTGGGGG
>NC_056725.1:422952297-422962297 GCF_019279795.1 Protopterus annectens
GACATCAAATATGGGGAATACATACCTTAAGAAACACTGGAAGCATATGTGTGCACACACTCCAAATAACATATTGTGGAAGCAGCTTTTGAGGTACTGACAGCATTCACTCTTCATGAGTATGCACCTTCCATCAAGTACAGGTCCTCAATGTCACACCAGGAAATGGTCTGCTGTCCAAGATGTATGTCCATGACACTTGCCCACAAACCTGCAATAGAGGCAGCCATGGCTTGCACACTTTTTACCAAACCATGGAATGTATCCCATATCCAACAGGTAGCACTCAGGAGTGGGAGATGTAACCTTACCTCACCATTGCATATACCATGGCAAACAGTGCAGACAGTCATGTATGTGACGAGGAAGTATGGAACAACATTAATGTAGAAAATAAACAGATGGCCATCCAAGACAGATGTCAACACACATGTTGCAAACTGGTCATGGAAGCTGCCAAGAAACATGCCAAAACACTGAGAGAGTTGCAGGAATATCTAGCAAGTACTGGTTGTGCAGTACCTGTGTTGAGAATTGCCTGGACTCTGCATAAGTGTGGCCTATGGGTTAGGGTAATCAGATGGGAAAGTTGTTCCAAAGGAAACATCATCCAGGGCTCTCTACAGGTAGCATATGGATAACATCAAAAGTCCCCCAAAGACATGTGTTGCAAATGTGTAATGGTGCACCAATGCCAAGTTTGAAACCTACAGACAGTATTAATGAAGATACATGTGCTGCGCAAGCAGTACCTCACTCCACCTCAGCCCCACCATCCCCATCTGTACCTTGCTTGTGCCAGTGTACACCTGTATGTTTGCATCATTAGCAGGGACTAGGCCAGTACACATGGTGTTCTGAATTTGGGACACTGCAAAATGACACTCGTGTGTGGCCCATAGCTGTCAAGCATCTGCAAAAAGGCTGAGGATGGGGAGGGGTGTCATCCTGAAACACAACAGTGAACTGAAGCAGACATCCAAAGTTTGCTAAGAATGGCTGTATCTGCACACAGTCAAGGTCATCAATTGTGGCAGATATAACCATGATGCCATAGCAATAGTGAAGGCACTGTGTGACCTCAAAGGGCTGTGCACATGAGTTGACCTTGCAATCTGGCTGAGTTGGGGGACATTTGTAGGGTGGAGTGACCAAATACTGGCAAGTGCAGATGGGCCATGCTAGTATACCCCTTCCTGGAATAGTGACTGCTGTAGTACACTTAACAGTTGATGCAACAAACCAACATGTTAAGGGTGTGCACACTTATGCACCCACATATTGTATGCATCTCAATCAGAATCTGCACAACTAACACATTTGTTTGACACTGAATTTGATTGCACAGGTCATATTTCACATATCAGGTTTGTGTAATGTTAACATACGCAGTATTGTGGCCCCATGGCATATCAGGGAAGAGGGTGCCACGTCAATAAGGGTGTGTACACTCCTCATAGCCACAGTAGGCTTTGAAAGTTGTCAGTGTAATTGTATTTTATTGCTCATACATGCACCGCTAATGATGAGATCTGCAAATCAGACATCAGGCATTCACTATTGACATCTGTCCTCATATCATCCCAGGTATGTGTCAGACAAACACATAGGGGCTGTGAGCAGCAGAGCAAATATTCAGCAATTGCATGTAAACCTGTGAGGTATGGTGCACAGTACATGCCAGGGTGCTGAACAGGTGCACAGCAATACTGTGTACATGGGTGCAGTGTGTTCCAGGGGAAGGGGCATCACCTACTAACACAACTCATGCATCACAGAGATGTATAATGTTGGTAACAGGGATTGACTTATAGCTGCAGTGCATGTTGTTGAGTGCCATATGTCATGCATGTTGACAGTTGGGTAATGAGAGGTCTGTGTGTAATATCTTTGTGCAACCTCCCATGTATTTCTTGTTTTCCCCTCACAGGTGTTGAGGGGGGTCAGGGTCAGGCAATCTGATGTTAGTGTCCATACAGACTCTGACAATGATGATAGGTATGGTGAGGCACAGGCAGGGTTGTCAGGGACTGAAGCTCCGCCATCAGTTGACATCTCACTGTTATCCACCCCATCCCCACACACAGTCACATTGCCTATACATACCCCATCACCAGTGGCCATAGGTGAGGGACAGTTGGTGGGTGGTGGCATGGGACAGGATAGTGTGGTGACTATGGCAAGTGTGTCTGGACACAGCAGCCATAGCCAAATGACCGGTGAGGTACCACACAGGCAGAGGTCTGAGACTCCAGAGGGCTACTCATTTTGCTGTTATTGACGACATCCATGATCTTGCAGGTGCCCACCGTTATTTTCCAGAGGTCCTGGATACACGGTTGGGTGAGATGGTGGGAATCCTCGACCGTGCAATGTCTGTGCTTGAGCATATGATGGGAGTAGTGCAACAGCCACGTGGATGTAGGTCAGCAACACCAACAAGTCAAAGCCACTCCCGTAGTGGCAGCACCAGCATCAGCACTGCAGAGGGGGCGCTGTCCACACAACAACATAGCAGGCCACATGCACGTGGCCCTGGCCGGTCCCAAGAGAGACCCGGATCCAGCAGACATTTGTCATCATCAGGAGAGAGTAACATATCTGGCCTTGTACCTGGTAGTGCCCTTGGAACTGCTGGCAGGCACAGTTATTGTGTGCATGGCCAAAGACGGTGAACTGCACACCCTGCCAGTTATGGTCTGTAGCTGTCCAACAAAGCCCTGTATAGGGCAGCCACATGGCAGAACTGTGTGCATGCATACACACACACATCACCAACACAGCTAGGGCAAACCCATACCTACAAACACCACATCTGCACAACCCAATTAATAATGAAACCCCCTAACACACACACACACATGATGTCAACCAAATGGCTCAGCCTAGTTCTCTGGAAAACCCACAACACACCCTGTACATTTGAAGATACCTTTGGCACATCCCTGTCATCCATAACGTCGATGAAGGGACAGGCTAATATGGTTCTGATGCACAGGGTGAATATACTAAGGTGTACCAATGTAATGCTGTATAACATGTTTAAAGCACTAAAGTGTAATGCTTACATGTCAGGATGTGTAGCTGTCCATCCATAATGCATTATAGCTGATATTAACACTGACTGATTGTGGTCTCCACAATGTATTCCATCTGTGTTGTAGGTGTCTATGTGTCAGCAGGATGTCAGTCTGCTGTTGTGTCCTACAAGGGGTATGGCACTGTGGTGACACCTTGACTGTGCCATATCCTGGGTACAGCTGAACACATGTAACAGGTCTGTATAACAGCTACTTGCATGTGCCACATGGCTGATAGGTCTGAGGGGTGTATACAGGTGAGTGCATGGTGACTGATGTCAGCAGCCCTTCTACAGTGGACAATGGTAAGTGTACTGGGTGGTACACACCACATGTTTGTGTATAACATACACACACACACACACACACATAGAGGCTTTGGTGTTGATGCAATACACAGAGAGTACTGTACACATGAATGTATGTACTTTTGCAGGGAACCCATTTTAGCCTTTGTAATTCCACCAAGACAGAATAGGCACAACATCACATCAATAAATAATCAGTCTCCTAGTTTAAAGTCATTGATGATGGTACTGGCAGGGTATATGTCCACTTCCCCAATTTAGTGCAATCCTTGACTTGGTAAACATAGGTGTGCTGGTGTGGATGGCACAGCCCTACCCTTTGGAGGGTGTGGGGTGGTGTAGAACCGCAGATAGTGTGATTGACAACTACTTAACATGTTAACATAAACTGTACAGTATTACAGATGACTAAGCAAGGGGATACACACAGCAATAATCCCAATGATGGTGGCTGTGTCCACAAGATCCACACCCAACTATATATATCAACCTCAGTGTCTCTGTACAGCTATATAGTGGGGATGAGGGCATTTACACATCTACTACTAGTTTTGATGGAATGAATTTCTACAAGATGATACCTGTGAAATTTTAGCATTTGGCAGTCAGTTCTCGGACAGATGACCTCCCAGGACATGCATTTTCTGCAAAATGAAGTAGATCTCTTCACATACACACATACTCTTACTTGGCAACACTGAGAGTAGAACCCCAACCTAGGTACTTATTGCTACTAATTTGTGTGGCCTTAATTGCACACACCACACAGCTTTTAGGATGAGGTGTGTCCCAGGTTACTTAAGTGAAGGACATCACCAGGCCTTGTACAGTATAGTAATGGGGGATGTACTGGTTGTTTATTAACAATGCATAGTGTGACATACTGTCATATTGACAAACACATAACAGTCATAGACACATCTGAGAGACCTGGATTTATCAGTGCTAACTACCTTGTCAGTGAGTCCATTTGGTTACATATAATTTGCACACAGCACATGCATCATTGGGATGGATAGTGTAATCAATTGCCTGTAGGGCTGGTGGTGACAGTGGTCCCCATACAGTGGACCTTGGGATATGTACTGGGGGTACCATGTTGTAAAGACAGTATACCCAGCACCCACACCCCACATTGGATATTTTACTCACTGAAACCCATGATAATACTCTGACATACCCACAATCACACATTGACCAGGACTGCAATACACCACCTTGTCTATCTCAAGAGTGCTACTACAGGTATATGCATCTCTTGCACATGCCACAGGGAAAGTAGGGTGATTGTTTGTCATGGCTCTCCTATGGTCAGCAACATTACTATCCCTTATACTGTATGGCAAGATGTATTGTATTAGGAGAATGTGGCCTACAAATATACACACTTGCACAAATACAGACACTTACCAGGCCTCAGAGGGTAACCCATGCCTATCTACCCATTTGTACAACAGTGTTGTGCTGGTACTGCAAGCTCCAGGTAGCCCACAGGGTGAAGAATGCAACAAGGTACATGTAATGTCCATTACAGCAGCAGCCATTTTTATATATGGCAATGGGGGGTGTAGTGGGTGAGAAGGCCCTCAGGGTATTATCAACTACAAGTTTACAAACACACAGACACTGTTATTCTCAGTAATGCACATTGACACATTTGTCAGTACTGGGGTCCATAGGTGCAGGTGTTTCTAGGTGTGTACCAGGATATTGACTATGGAGAGAAAAGAAGAGTAGGGGAAGTGGGTACAGTGGTATCATGCCACCTGCCATTTGTTAGCAGGTCATCTATCAAATGATGCCACGAGTGATCCCCAGGGTGATCCCCAGGGTGAAAGTTAAATGCAACATCCAATCATCTGGTTGCCTCTTACAGAGGGCCAGTGAGGTGCTCCAATTGACATGTATGCAACATATATTACATAACATGGTCAGTGTCTGTCTTGGAGACCTGTACCCAAGCATGTTCTGTTGACTGTGGTAATGTAGTTGAGGTATCCATGGCATGTGGTGCATACAGGGTGGGGTTTCCTAGCTGTGGCATTCATAACACAGCTGGGCAGACATGTCAGTGTCAGTCAATCATAAATTGCAGTTTGCAGCCAAGATGGATACCTGACATCTGCACATCTGTACAGAGGACAAACAGACATCAGGGAGCCAACTGGTTATGCATTAGGATGAATGTTTTGACAGACAGACATCTGACACTGAAAGGTATGCCATTACTACATGAAAGCAGCCCTCAATGACATGTGCTTTGCACATAGTAGTCTACAGTTAATATCTACATGTCAGGTCAATATCCAGTAGCAAATACTTAATGACACACAACTCACACACCAAGAACACGATAGTCAGGACTCAGAGTCCATCCCTGCATGCAGGGGTGTTTGGTTCCAGTACTACAATCTGCAATCTACTTTTACTTGGGAAAGCACTGTTAACAGTAGTAATGTAATGATACACTACATGCCATGTATTTAATAATACATTAACACATTAATACATGTCCAGTTTCAGAGTTGCTGATCCCTGGGCTTTGTTTTTAGTTCCTGTTACTGATCCATTGCCTTATTAGGGAGGAGGGAAGTTTCTTTGCTTACCAGTGGGAGTGGGAAGCACTGAGCAGCCTTTCTGTCCGATTTGGTGAAGTTTCAGCCAGAAACTAGTAGTCCATTGGTCGTTTTGGGCCAATTCCTAGCTCCGCCCCCTGCTATAAAACACGCTAAACACGCGTTTTCCAGCTTGTACCAACTCAGCACAGATCCTCGGGGTGGCCTGCAGAGTGATCCAAGCAGCAGAGAGCTAAAAGAGTGACTTTCTACCAGATATAAGTATTTTTTGTGGCTTTCCCACTGTTATTTAAGCTAGCGACTGCATTTCACCTGTTTTACTTCTACTTTAAGTGATTTCTGCATTTTACACTGTTTATTGCACTTTAAGTTACTAATTGTTGCAAATTGTTTCTGTAGGCTACACACTAAAGTGCACTAGCCGATTTACAGCATTTATAGCATTTACTGTCTGTTTTTTTCCTTGTCTCTGTAATAAAACAAAAAAATCCCTTGTTTTCCCGCCTTACTGAACTAGAGTAGTCCAGTTTCAGAGTTGCTGATCCCTGGGCTTTGTTTTTAGTTCCTGTTACTGATCCATTGCCTTATTAGGAAGGAGGGAAGTTTCTTTGCTTACCAGTGGAGTGGGAAGCACTGAGCGACCTTTTTGTCCGATTTGGTGAAGTTTCAGCCAGAAACTAGTAGTCCATTGGTCGTTTTGGGCCAATTCCTAGCTCACTTCAGCCCCCTGCTATAAAACGCTTAAACGCTGCCAGATTTAGCGCGGAGTTACCACTGTTGCACACAAGAGCAGCGGCGGTTAAACAAGGTTAAACAATTTGGGCCATCTAATTTCCACTCTTCCAATTTTCCCTTAGAACTACCTTCCTCGAGCTGTACTGCTGATCTAACCAGCATATCCTATAACTGAAAAGTTCATCTCTACTTGATTCCCAAGTAGACTATTCTCTATCTGTAAAGCCTAGCACTTACTCCTACAGTACTTGCACCTTGATAAAGCACTCTTATTATAGATAGTACCCCACCAGCCTAAAACCCACTTCCCCCGGAGTCCTTTGAAAGTCTCTTTATCTACTACTTCTAGTATGTCGAGGGATCAGTTGCTAGTGTCCTCCAGCTCAACTGGTGAACCTGGGAATATTGAGGCAATGTTACAATTGCCTCATGTACACAGACAATCCTCTCCTTCTCCCACAAAACACAAATACATGCGAGATGCAACTATACGCCAAACTGGAGGCTGAGCTCTCTCAACATAGGACTGGCAAGACCAGACAGGAGGAGAAGGTAACCACACACAATACATACCCAGTCACACATGGTACCATCACAACTTCAAATCATACACATACTCACACAAAGACATACTGGAGGCTCTGATCAAAAATTTACCAAAACAGCAGAGGCCACCAAAGCAGACACCCAAACAACTACCACCTCACGACCCAACACATGCAACACATAGGCCACACAGTCAGAGTGTCAAACAGTCACAGCCCTTAAGGCCAAACAAAATGCCAGACACACTTGTCATTGGTGATTCCATAGTCAGACACACTGACGTCCCGCTCACCAGACTGAGTAAAGAGAAGGTCCCAGTAAGCTGCCTGTCGGGTGCTAGAATCCGCCACATAACGCAAGCACTCAGGTCTCTCAACAGCAGGTACAAGTATGACTCAGTCATTGTCCACGCTGGTGTCAACGACCTGAGACGTACCTCCTTGGACTACATGAAAAGGGACATCGAGGAGCTCTCTGATTATGTAGCCCAGGCAGGTATGACCCTGACCTTGAGCAGTATCCTACCTTCACCTAGAATGATGCCACAATACAGTGATAAGATGATCAGCTTTAATAATTGGCTTAAATTCTGGTGTCATTCAAAGGGGATCCAATGTCTGTCTGCCTGGGATGACATGCTGGACAAGCCACGCTGCTTCAAGGGACGGCTTGCACCTGTCACCCCTGGGCTTCCGGCTATTGGCAGAGGCTCTTGCCATCCCCATAGTGCCTTTTTAGGCAAGGCTCAAATTCTAAACCTACCACCCTAGAACACCAAAAAGGAAAAAAAACTAAGGGTAATGCTGCTCAATGCCAGAAGTCTCAATCTCAAGATGCACGCACTCGAGGCCCTTCTCAATATGGAGAACATCGATGTCTGTGCTGTGACAGAAACCTGGTTCAAGGCCCCTGAGAGCACCCCAGCACTAACAGGTTTCATCTCATATCATGCGTTCTGGCCCCAAAATCCGGACAACACCAAGAAGGAGGGGGTGTCCATATTCATAAAGGACACCCACACCTCAAGGTTGGTGGCAACGCACGATGCATCGGAGACCATCCAGGTGCAATTAACCATAGGCAAGACTGCTCTGCAATTTGTAGCATGTTACAGGCCACCCTCTCAAACTCAGGAACCTCACATGGCCTTCCTGAAAACATTGGAGGATAAATGTATCTCCAACCACCATCATACTAGGTGACTTCAACTACCCTAATATAGACTGGGAACACTACTCAAGCCCGAACACTCTAACCCAAAGATTCCTGGAGTTCATAAACTCAAATGCCATGGAACAACTAGTCACCATCCCCACAAGAGGAGAAAACATACTTGATCTCATCATCACGAACATGGGATCAAAATGTTCAACACCGAAGTATACCCCTCACTTGTGAGATCAGATCATAAACTAATCTCGCTGGAGGTCCTCATCCGCCCCACCTGAAACAAAAAGACCACAGTGAAAAACTTCTCAAAAGCCGATTTCACACTTCTAAAAACTAGTGTGGTCTCCTTTAAGGCCCCTGAGCCAGTAGTAAACATTACTCAAACCGCTGAATCACTTACAAATGCCTTCTACCAGCACCTACAGGACTGCATGGATCAGGCAATCCCAAACAAAACTAAGACTCTCTGTACCAAAGGCAATCGTCCAGTCTGGTGGACCCCAGCCATAAACAAGCTCTACAACAAAAGGAGGAAGCTACTACAAGATAGAGCAAAATCCTTGAAAGGTAAGACACCTTTGATCATTATAAGTAAAAACTAAGAGCTCTCATAAAATCATCCAAGGCAAATTTTGAGAGAAAAATCGCCAAGGACTCTAAAGAGAATCATAAGGCCTTCTTTAGCTATGTTAGAAACCTAGGAGGAAACTCCCAGATATGCTCAGAATTAGTTCAAAATGATGTAAAAATTACTGAACCTACACACATTGCCAACATACTGGCTGACAGGTTCAGTGCAAACTCCCCCTCCCAAAAGGAGAGATATCTATTCCAGAGGATTGTAGCCCCCCAAACATCTCCAATGCCCAGGTGAGAACTGCCCTCACTAAGGCAAAAAACACAGCATCCATGGGACCGGATGGTGTCCACGGCTGTGTGCTTCACGAACTCAACGAGGAATTAAACCCACAGTTAGGACAGCTGTTTAATCTTAGCCTCACCTCAGGATACATACCCAAGGAGTGGCGCACGGCGACTGTGGTCCCACTTCATAAGGGCGGTGCCTCCACAGACCCTGGAAATTACCGCCCCATTAGCTTGACAAGCCTTATCTGCAAAGCCATGGAATGGATCATAATGGAACTCATAAATAAAGACATAGGGAACTTGCAGACTTTGGATCCAACCCAGTTTGGCTTTGTCAAAGGCAGATCCTGCCTCTTAAACTTGGTTGACTTTTTCAAGACAGTCACCAAGGCCATTGATAAGGGAAAGGCAGTCCATACAGCCTACCTCGACCTGTCAAAGGCCTTCGACACAATACCCCACTCAGGTATCATCGAAAAACTCATCAGCTTGAATGTAAACCCATACATCACAAGATGGGTTGCAAACTGGCTAAGTGACAGAACCCACAGGGTCAGAGTTGCTGGAGCCATGTCAGACTCAAAGCCTGTCACAAGTGGTGTCCCACAGGGCTCAGTCCTGGGTCCACTCTTGTTCGGCATCTACTTTTCTGAAGTACAAGCAAACACAGGAGGGTTATGGCTGACAAAGTTTGCAGATGACTGCAAACTGGGCGCCA